>NW_026782940.1:0-102730 GCF_031769215.1 Ylistrum balloti | reverse complement strand
TGTATCACCAGAGAGATAGAGAGAGAGACTTTAAAACGCGAGATTTGTTTTGTACTGATTTTGAAAATAAGTAACAGTTATTGGTAACAGTTACGTTCTCTAACTGGAGAATATATTTCTATATCAAGACTAATCAGTATCATATTGCTATCGTAGTCTGAATTTGCTTTTACGTTCGTGCAATCAACGAAGGAAAGATTTATTGACATTATAAAAATATTAAACGTTACCTCTATTGCTTAAACAACATGGTTATCGATCAAGTGCTATACATCTCTGTTTATCTAAAGTACAAGAAACAGTGAAGTTCGTCCTTGTACCAAAATCCTGTATAGAATTATTTACATTCCTTCTAGAAATACTTGTAATCTCAGCCCGTCTAATAAAGACATACATAGAGAAAGCATTTGACTCAGTTGAGTGGAAATTTATATATAGAGCATTGCAGTCTCTTAATTTTGGTGAGTATTTTATTCAATGGATCAAAACATTTTATCATAATACTAAAAGTAGGATGATTAATAATGGGCATTTTTCAGATTTTTTTAATATACAGAGGGGTTGTCGTCAAGCTGACCCTGTTTCACCATACTTGTTTATAATTGGAGTCGAAATATTAGGTTTAGCACTCAAGAAAAACAATGGAATCAAAGGTATAAAGATAGAAGACAAAGAATATTTACTAGGGCAATATGCGGATGATGCTTTTCTGTTTCTGGATGGTTCTGAAAACTCACTTTCAAATACAATTAAAACTTTTCAATATTTCACCTTGGTGTCTGGTCCTAGACTTAATATACACAAATGTAAGGTAATGTGGATTAAATATTCAGATAGGATCTTATGCCCCGAGCTTAACCTTCAATGGTCAACTGATAAATTTAAACTTTTGGGAATAAACTTTTCATTAGAATTGTCTGAAATTATTGAAATCAATTTTAAGGATAAGCTAACTAACATTAAAAAACTATTAGGTATGTGGTCGAGACGTAAACTTTCACTTATTGGAAAAATCACAATAGTCAAAACACTTGCATTACCCATATTAACACATTTATTTTACTCTTTACCAAACCCAGGAAAAAATGGCTTCAAGAATTTAATTCTGTTTTTTATAAATGTATATGGGGGTACAAACCTGATATGATTAAAAGAAACACTTTGATACTTGATTATGATGAAGGTGGCTTGAAAATGATACACATAGAAAGCTTTATTAAATACTTAAAGGTAAAATGGTTGAAAAGATTATACACAGGTGATGGCCAATGGCAAACTTTGACTAAAACCTTACTTAATCAATTTGGTAACGAGAGAATTTGGAATTTTAACAATATTTAATTTTAAAAATATCAAATCCTTTTTGGAAAGATACACTTTTAGCATGGATAGATTTTAAAAAATCCCAAGATAAACCTATAGACTTATTACATGAAGATATATTAAACTATATTCCATTTCAAGATTTCAAACAATTTATAGCATTCCAACAATCTGGGGTTGAAAAGATTAAAGACCTGTTAGATAATAGATTTTATTTTCTAAATTTTGAAAATATTAAAGTTAAATGTCCGACTATGAACTTTATTCAATACTTTGCTCTGACAAGTAAAATTTCCAAAAATAAATTACATGAGTTACGACAAAATAGAGATACAATTACTCCTAATGATGAAGCAAATTTATCTGATTTTCAGAAAATAATGGTTCAAAATGACTTGAAATTTGTATATAAATCCTTACTGAACAAACATAAGATAGATCCTGTAGGAAAACAAGCCAAATGGAATAGAGATTTAAATGTGAACATAGAAACTAAGATAGGTTGGAGTAAAATATATACATTACCAAAATACTGTACAACAGAAACAAAAATGCAAAATTTTCAATTTAAACTACTACACAGAATTTTGACTACTAAGAAGTTTTTATATAAAATCAAAATTACTGGTGATGATAAATGTACATTTTGTAAAAATGAAACTGAAACACTAATACATTTGTTTTTCAATTGTGTAATTGTTAAAAGAATTTGGAATGAATTTAAGGTATGGATAAATTCAGTAAGTGATGATTTTGCAATTGATTTTTTCGATGCTTATGACATACTCTTCATTTGTGAAAAGGGCCCAAAAGTTATAAATCATCTGATCCTAACCATGAAATATTACATTTATATCTGCCGATACAAAGAAATTCAACCAACATTTAAAGAATGTAAAACTCTCATTTATCAACAAAATGAACCTGAAAAATTTATTTCAAAAATTAATAATTCATTTGAAAAATATCAAGCAAAATGGTCTCCCCTGAACATTTAAAGGGACAAAACTACATCCTACACAGCATAGTGACAGCCTTACTTTCTCAATCAGGTAGTGATTTACATATCTATATATATATATGTGTGTGTTATCGTATTAATGTCAAGCTTATTGGTATATCAATGTTAAAAATTGTTTTGTATTGTTACTGTATATGTAAAGTATGTCCATGTTTTGCATGTATTGTATATGCCATTGTCTTTTGTTAATAAAAGTTTTGAAAAAAAAGTATAGACATATTGATTCCTTTATTTATTGATAATTATTTTCAGACATAATTTTACATTCTAATGATTTTAACGAATCCAAACAAAATAATTCTACATGGAAGATTAAAATGACACATTATGACCCTTAGCCTATTACCACTGCATATTATGGATATTATATAATGTTATATTCTTTGGCTTTAGACTCGAATGTTTATGACAATAGTAACTATCTTGAAGTTCCCAAACAATAGAATGACTCAATGGATGTACGTCATCTATATATTCATTAAGGGTTCATTAAATCATAAGTTTAAATCAAACCACCCGAGGTGTCGAATTATTAACTTACATGTACATCGACCAGTGTCAGGGTGACACGAGTTGTTAACACAGGTTGTACTACAGGTCGAATCACAGTTGTTGTTACCAAATTTTCCCAGTGGACAACCTGAAAGTCATGTATGTAATAAATACGTAGGGACACATGAAGCAATGTCGTAATAATATAATAATAATACTTATTGTTGTTTGTGTCTAAAATGGATTAAGATTTTTCTGTCTGATTTATTATTATATAAATATTCCAAATAAAACGTAACTGTATGTGAATTAAAATAATTTCTAACATTGTAAATATGAAGAGCGATAGAGACATATCTATACCTGATATTTCCACCACATATAATCTCAGTTCTTTACATGATAAAGCATACATACAATGATTAATGGTTTATATATATATAACAAATAACTCTGATTGAAGTAAAAACAGGAATATATGCGTAATGATGTGTGCTTTTTTATTGTGTATCAATTATTGGTATTTCAATACAGTTATGCAGTGGTATATAATGAAAGGATAAAATCTTCGTATGCATGAACTAGTAAGCAAAGATCACGGAAAATTAATAATTATTTTCATATCTATATATTAAAGTACAAACGTCATAGTTAATTTTCTCCGATTCTATGATTTATCTGAAAGTACATCTTTGACCCAGTGGCGATCGCCTCGGTATGGGTCGCCCGCATCTGTGACGTCATCAGTTCAAAGCTGCCAAAACAGCCCAATAGAAATATGCAAGAAAACCTCCAATGATATTCGAACTTTTCAGCTACTTATGTGCTATATGCCGTTGAGGTTTACTTCTGTATGTTAAACCAAAGTGCTACATAGATAAAGAAAGGACTTTTTACAATTTAAATTATGACATTACTTCCTTTCCTTTTTACATGGCAAATAATGCAGTGTATATAGACCCGCGTTTAAATAATGCTTAGTGTGTTTGTCTTTATCCTTGTGAAAACGTTTTCGCTACTTTTTAGCGCCATCTTTTTACCGATTAAACGAATATTTTTATCTCAGACTTTACTACTTTGAATTCTGCGTTCAATTTGGATACAATTTTGTGACGTTGCAATCAATAGGGTCCAATTTAACGAGTTACGTTTATGTTGATTAGTAGTAGAAGGACAGGTAAAAATCGTACACTTTATTCGTAAATATCGCGGTATTTAGCCGGCCTATCTTTTCAACCTTTCTTAATTTTGGATCATCAGAAATAATACTTTATCAATTTCTATTTTTGCTTAGGATACTCTTTAAGTTAGTCTTCTTTATATAATATATTGTTAACTAAGAGTGACGGAAACTACGATTACCATTTTTTCTTTGTCCTTTTTAGACCATTGATGCATATTTTTATGTATGGCATATGAATTATACACTACGTTAAGCATGTTTCTATGTACTGAAGTAAATATTGTGTTTTCTCGGAGGAAAAGCGTGCTTCTATCTAGTTTGTTTATTCATTTATTTCAAGTCATTGAATCAATATGTTTGTAAATTGTATTTGACATTTGCATTGTTAATTATAGGATACTTAAGTGTTCATGTGAATTCTCGGTGAAAAAAAAAGTGTTTTCTCGGTGAAATTATTTCAAGTTGATCACTACGACAGAACTTCACAGTCTAGAGAGAACTAAACGTTTCGGCAACCCGGCTGACTGAAGCTGTTCATTATTTGTGTGTGTGTTTTATGACATTATTCCCGTCCATACTATATATGTATATATCAGTAAACGATATTTTCTTACTGAATGAGCTCACCATAAATTTCGACTTCACAGAGTTCGAGGATAGCGTAGTCAGAATACCAACTGTAAGGTTTGTTTGGTCGTCGATCAACATAGATAGTCAGGTAGATTGTGTTGCCTGTACACGATTGAATTTCTGGAGCAAGGTTCATCAATTGCATTTCAGATGTTGTATCTGTATGACAGTTGTCACTGTTTCTCCAATCTGTTGTATTTGACAGGTATATCTGAAAGCCACCAAATCGCTTTGACTGTTCGTAGGAATCATCTATGAAAAATAAAGTAAAATGAAGTCAGATAAAATAATGTTTTGATAATATTTTTTGACGTAATCCTTGAGTTGAATATTACTTTGATTAAAACCCAACAATTATAATCATGCATTATATTTCGATAGTTTAGAGAACACACGCGCACACACAAATAAGAAGAAAATACCAATAAGTAAATAGAATCATAATCCAAACGTATATTCAACTACAAAATTGTTTTTTTGCCATTTATGAAGAAATAATAAACTTAGTTTATCGCAAAGTACATTTTTGGATGTTGATATTTTACTGATGCCGAAAGTTCACTTTTTACACAATGTTTTCTTGTTATTATAGCAACTGATCGACGTGTGTAACTGATCAAATGTCATCACCAAGTAGATCTTTGGCATTGAAAAAACCCTTCAGATAATTTAAAATACTTGACCCATGTGACCTTGATCATAAGATAAGGTAATTAATATCATCAACCTTAACAGCCAAAAAATGAGCATCTACCATTGGAAACATCAAGTGTCTAGAATGTGTAGAACTCGAGAAATATGTCAAGTATAACGTAATTGATCCTTATGATGTTATGATGTGTGTCAAGGTAATTCATTTATGTCGTGGTTTTTTTTTTTTTTTTTTTTTAATGTTTGTTTGTTATTTCTTTTTTTTTTCTCTTTTTTTGGCCGGGTTTTCGTCTTTTCGTTATTTCGTTTTTCGTTTTGGCGAGTTTTCGTCTTTCCGTTTTGTTGCTTTCCGGTTTGGTAACAAGAGTAGACACGCCTATTTTGAATCGACAAGACCTCTATCTTGTATATTTCATTGAACCGTGTACCTGTACGGTTTTTATATTACTCTCGTCGATTCGTGAGTGGACCCGATTGTTTTAAAAAAAGAAATACGACACGCAGATAAAAATGAGACTGATATGAAAGTTCGACAGAAAGATGTGTCGATTACTCAGGTTTACTTGTACATAATTATTTAATGCCTGACGTTGGTCACAAATTGTTTGATTGAAACATACTTCATTGTATTGTAATTACCATCGCCTTCCCGTTTTCTACATGATGTTACGTTCTTCATTCAAAATATGAAAAGTTCTTCTGAGAACATTTCATTCATTTGTTTAACTAAAAATAAACATTCTTACGTACAGAGAAGAATATAGCAATTATGTTATTACCTTACATATAATTATATGGAATAGACTCATTGATAAATTTATCGTTTATAAGAGGAAACAGGTTCGATATTCCGAAGGTCCGTTACTCCGAAAACACCGCAAAACTGGATGAGAATTATTGTATATATTGTATTCTTATATATTTTATGCTAGTGTTACTTCATCAACGACGTAATTTTAAAATCTGAAATATCTGCATTTATCAATTTACAAATGAAAAAAAAAATAACAAGCTTACAGTTCATCTCAGGAGGGGGCTGAAGTTATTCAGCTTTTCTGAGTGAAGGGGGATAACACTTACAAGTTTTCTGGTAAAGTTTATGCTTTCAAGCGCCCCAACAACCCAATTATTGTGGCCATATTCCGGGACTAGCCAGCCGGGAAAAAAACTTCCCTCCCACCCACCCTGTTGCCAGTAAGCTACATTAATCGAGTTTATCATTAAGGTCTGATTTGGTACCAATTTCTGCCTCGAGTTCTCCTACATTTCCAGACGTTTCCAAAGATTGTGATATTGCTGTGAACAGATCAGGCTGGACTCTATGCATCCGAATACCCCTCACCGCAGTATAGGACAGGTGTGGAAATTCAGTGTCATACAGTGTTTGTGTAGTGTTCCTATGAGCAGAACGTTGAACTAGAACTTGCCCGACTGGATACAACCCGGGGTCCGAAGACTTTGTCAGGTATTTGTTTGAAGTTGTCTCAGAAAAGTGAACTAGTACTGTTGTCAGTTAATTAAAAAAAAACTGAATATGTGAGCGAGCTTGACACGTCGATCACATGACATAACGTTTACATATTGAAATGAGGTGTTGTAATTCAGTTGAGAGTAGTTGCCATCAAAAACGATTTACATGTATTCGACGGGACAGTTTACATGTGTTTCAATGCACGTCCCAATTTATTCACATTTCTTATGATCACGAGAACGGGATGACTACGTTTCGGTGTCGAGTGTAAGTTTAGTATCCTAACAAAGAAATGTCCCTTTTAACTTATTTCGTTTGTCTATTTATTTTTGCATTATCTATCGCTATATATCGGCCAACTTTAACAGCTTTATTGCTACAGTTATGATACATTCTAACATAAATGGAAATTAGTAACACTTAGCGGAATCCGAATTCTACTTTCATGCAACTGGATTCTTTTAATTAGAAGTAGCAGTTTAAAGAGCACAGTATATCGATTCACGCAGCGTGCATTTTAGGTAAGAATGAGTGTTATCTTCAATTTATCAATATACATTCTGTGCAACACAATACTTTACGATTGATCAAACTGTTATGATAATACCCGAACCCTTAATAGCAGAAAGTAACAAAACGAAAAGACGAAAACAAACAAAAGCGCCGAAGCAAAACGACGAAGACACCAAACCAAGGTAAAAACCATATACCATTTTTATTTCACTCTTTGGTGTCTGTTTTATCTCGGTTTGGCGCCTTCACGTCGTTTCGTTTTTTTCCCGGCATCCTTTCGTGGGCAACAAAGCAAGATCATGAAATACGTATAAAGCGACAATCTATATCAAAATATTTTTCAAGAAGAATATGCTTTAAGTTATTTGACGCATCCTCAATAATAGTTGCCGTTGAATCCACCAAACTCACTTGCTTTATCGAAGTTCCCAACTACTAAAAATCACATGACAAATTCGTAGGCCAAATGCTTGATTATAAAAAAATAGAAACTCATATGAAATACGACATATAACATGCAGAAGTATATAAGCATCAAATCAATACATATACATATATATACATACAAAAATTCTAAAAGATATTACTTTAATTTCTTTAATAACGCATATAACAGGTAGTACACTATTCATTTCTTGTGACGTTACTTTATTATCATCACCGTTTTTACTACTCTGGTCCATTTAGACTATGCTTTCTTCTATTTATATTGTATACTTTGTGAATTAAAAAAAGCTATCGCTAGCAAACTTATAATAACGAGATAACCTAAGTCGTAATAACGAGATAACGTAACCCGTAATAACGAGATAGCCTTTACTTTTCATGTAGTACTAATCGGGTTTCGTAGAAAACAACACAAAGGGATTATGCAATTGGTGGAGCTAACGTTTTATTTGACGAATAGTTAACCTATCTAACGTTGACAGAGATGCATTTTTTTCAAAATTAAACAAGAATATCTATAACCATGTCGAGACATCGAGGGACGGCAAAAACTAACGCAAAAAAAAAAAAAAAAAAAAAAAAAAAAAAACGTTACTCGTTTTAATTGCAATATTGAAATGATTAAAATTTGGTCTATGAATATGATCTTTTAATTACGTTAAAGGTAAATCCTATGAACACGGCGTGCAATATTACTAGCATCTAAGTGACGTATCATTTTTGATGCCCAATTCTCATACTCATATACTCAATATAATATCAAGATTGTATGTGCATAATATGTGTTGCGGAAAAAATGCACAGTTATCTGAGAATACTTGAAATAAACAGTACACATTAAGTATCATTATTTTGTTTACCGGATACACGTTCTATTTTCATAATCATACAATGGTATAAATGTGTCCTGGTATCAACGGAAAGTATAAATAATGAGAAAAGGCTTTATACCTTACTTATTATGCCTCATAGAAACACAACCTTACACAAAAAAATGATATGTTACCATCTTGCTACAGGATGTGTATTACGTTTAAATGACATGCACTAGAAAAGGAGATTTTCATATGATTTGTTTCTTACTTACTTCTGTAGTATATCTTCACATGTTCAATAACGACTGGACCACCAAAGTCAATTTGCCACCAAGCTTCCGATACTGCTGGTTCTGTTTGTGTATGTATACAACTACCACTACTAAATTTTTGATCAGTCCTGCCATCTACTGCCTTTTCACTTGTGGACGTCGCGGAATAATTGGAGCTTTGGCTTGTCTTGATATCTGATTTACGGCATAAATTCACTAAAACGAAAAATGAAAAAAATATATATATTACATGTAGCACAATTAAAGATGATGCAAGGTTTACCTAGCCAGAGCGAGGGAATGATAAAAATAGTATAGTCAGCCCCTCTCCATATGATACAATGTTAACTTATCGTTATACGAACATGATAATGCGTTTGTTGTCATTCACAGTTTCGTTTATGATTGATGCGCTAATAACCTGTGTCAACCGATTTGTTTTCGTCTTGTTTGAGCGTGGTCTTAAACACCAATTTGTGATTTTTTTTCCACAAACATTATCTAGTTTATTGTAATAAGGTGTTTATTACCGAGGTCAGTACCTAATCCTTTTTAATATAGAACCCTTCGTTGTCAACGCATCCAACTATTATCCAGTCCGAGTTCTCTTGACTCTAAAAATATGTTAGACATTTGGACAGTCAGATATTTAACTTGGAGTCAGCTCACCCATTTATGAAAACATGGGATTCTCTAACATTGCTTAGTACCGTTAACTTTGAGCGTTGCCGACGTCGTTTTTTATTGGAAATAAGTATGGTGACCAAGGTAACAGGAATCAAAATTATTGGATCCGAGTATCACTCGGGTATCTACCATCCACCGGATGATCTGACAGTAACAACAACATACCATATACAGGACAGATGGGTGTAAACAACACTAGAAGTAATCTTGCCATACGCGATCATAAAATTCAAAAACAAGAAGTTGAGACGCCGAAGAGGGATCGTACAGCCCAAGGAAGGATAGAAAATGCAGAATGAGGAGATTCATACATATTGGTCAACGATCCAGTTCAGTGCTCATGAAAGTGGTTCAATTAACAATTTTCTGTTAAAAGTGTTGACGGATTAGGGAAATCAGTTAGCAGCAACATGAGAATATATGCTGTGAGTTCAATCAGAGTTTACTTTAGTCGCATTGTATGGAAAATAATCCAGACTGCAACTGCCAGTTTTATCTATAGTTAAGGAATTCAAGGTTGAAATGATTGCACTGTCTTTCAAGTTTAGAAGAGGAAACATCCTTTTAGATCATGTAACACAATAGGCGTAAACACACGTACTTGTTGGTGATAGCCATGTTTATTACATGTTTAATAATGATAATGTACAAAAGCAATATCTCATCAACATACATAGTTCATATACTGCTATTAGTACTTCACATTGTGTCTCGTATCAGAACTGTCCATAGGGTTCTGAGCTTTCTCCCCGTTTGTCCATAGGGCTAGCTATAGGGCTTTATCCATAGGGCTCTGACTGCTCTCCTGCTCTCTCTATAGGGTTCTCCCAAGGCCGTCCCTCTAAACTAAAGGTCACCCCCTTTTATCTCACCCTGGACCAAGCTTGTCCGGCCATACCCTAATATGGACTTCACTTGTTGCAAGATGATATGATTGTTGAAGTATAGCTACCTGTACTCAATGTGCAAGGTTGCGATTCCCTCTGCTAATTTGTTACTTGAAATAAACCCTAATAATTACTCTACTACCAGATGGCCACTGTCCGAAGTTTGATTATCAAGGAAGTCGAGATTGATTTACTGACCAAAGCTGTACACCCACTGATAAGATTCTCGGAACCAAGACTACACCAACCTAATTGTATATATGCAGGTAATCATCTACACCCCTATGAACTACCTATATGCGTTATATTGATATACTATTGAACATTAAACGGACTATTGTTTAAGCTAACTTATTTCAACAATCCCATATGAAAATTGAGCTGTGTTACACTAAACCCTATTTTGTTACAATCACCAGCATTGAGTTATTTGCCTCCATTCTGGCCATATCTATTTGGCTGGACACCGTTTACATTATGCTCTTTGGCATTATCTGATTCATTCATTAGGGATCTGATGTTCCATTTCATGGCTGGTCTCAATATGTCGTATCATTTCCATGGTAGCTACTACAGTCGTTGAACTTGTGATGTCACAGCCGATAAGATCCCGATACCTTTGTACCTTTTGATCATATGGAATAATACTATATATCTATTTCTGTTTTCGTTCAGATTAATATCTGTCTCTGAAGTAACATACTAAATCCAAACAAAGGAATTGTAGGGACAAATCGAAACTATGTTTATGTATCTACGTGCATTGTACAGTTGTTTCGGAGTGTAATGTGATGCTAAATTAAAGTCAATGAAGTTGATCATATTCTTTGATCTATGGTATTAAAAGAAAGTAATGCACAATGTTTCACTTTTCAAATAAATTAAGATTGTGCATACATATTCACTTTATCAGTTTATTTCCGGGAAACCTGTCCTTTTTCTCCTTATTTTTCATTTTGTAAACTTTTTTATGGTATTAATTCTTATTCTGTTGAAATCCAACATTCCCTTTGCTCTTATTTTTTTTACATACATAATTTATTTTAAAAGAATTTTCAAAATGGTCAATTAATCCCATTATAGTATTGATTGGAATCACTTTTCTATCTGTAAAAGTTAGTAATCAGAATAAGAAACGGATGCCTCGAATTTCTTCTGTATGTTTAGATTTTATTATCTATTATTATTATATACGCGACATATTCATTTTCTAAACTTTATTAGCGATGATCAAAATCATTTTTGCAATTTGAAAATACCTAAGATTATCATTAATTTGGTTTAGATAAATTGAAAATAACTTCATTGTAGCAGTTTTAACTTTTCTTTTCTTCAAAAGAGTTTACCTGGTGTTATGATTTTGTTTATGTTTACTGACGCCGAAGGAAAATGTAAGAAATAAGTGAGAATGTAACAAAATATCTTTCTCTTTGCAGAATTACTTGAGGAGATTTACGTATATCTGTGTATACGTTACACAAGCAAACACTTAATAACCCGGGACCGAAAATGTACACTCAAGAAAATATTCATAAAGAACGTGCGATGTATAATACGATCAGGATTGTATAGCGCAGGTATTTTGGTTTTCAATTGGATAGAAGCAAGCGCTATGTCAACTAATAATACCCGTATGACCTTCGTGTCGTAATTTCTGTATATACATTAATAGGTAACTTGTTATCTTAATTACGTATACAAACAGAATCGCTATACCCATTCATGACATTAAATCCATGTTGTTTACATGTATAATATATATATACACTGAACGTTGTAGTTTAGCTACAAAATACGTATCAATAAGATTTTATTAATGCAGAATATTTAAGATGTTTATGATCAAAATTCTAAACAAGATGCTGACAAAAATGTTAAATTATGAAAAGAATATTCCAATCATTGAACAGAAACTAGTTTATGTAAACTCACAGTTTAACAAAATGAAGAATATGGATGGTATATAGATACATATGTTAGTTAAAACTAGATATAAATTTATATCTGAAACGTAACCTGATGTTTTAGAAATCTCCACTGAACAGAGAAAACATGTTATCATGAGACCAAGGGTATATACACCCAATATACACAACAGTACACGAAGCCAGGTTGTATGGATATAGTAACATGGCTACATACCAGGAAGTAAATATTTTATATACAAGTATTTGCATATAGAAATACTAAACGTACCTGTAAAATATCTTTCGATCGATTTACTTAGAATGACACGGCCACATTAACAAACCACTGAAAGGAGTGTCAACAAACAGCTCCAAGATCATATATACTGGCAATACTTCTTATATCACATTTAAACGTGTTGAAGTCGCCAATGGTACAAATATAACTCTTCTGAAATATTAAAAACCAGTTGAAATAACTGAAATAGGTGTCCTAAAGTATAATATATAGCACATTGTCGCGTCACTCAATGAGAATGACCAAACATCAATAAAGTAATTCAATATATACTGAAAAATGAGATATTGACACATAATTTCATCTTGTACAGCTTTTCTATGTTGTAATGTTGTGAATTTGAATGTTCCATTCGAGCATTATTCGTTTAACGTTCCCTTGCATTTAAATTTCACCAGTGTTCACATGCGAATCTACGTCTCGTACATCTCATTTTAAAATCGAGCAAGGAATAGTCAAGTTATAACCATTAAAACCTTTCGTGGGTATAAATACAGCATCAAAGAAATTACAATACCTGACGTGTTGACTATTTCCAAGGTTATTACCAGATAGAGAATCACCAGCCAAATGTTTGAAACTTCCATCCTCCATTCAAGCTGTTGTATAAATAAAAAGGAGTGCCTCGGTTTACACATAATACATCTGAATCAATCAGGAAGTTTATTATTATTGTGATGTGCTTCATCAAGTAACTAGAACACTTTTTTAAAAAATTGAAATAGACATATTTCATATCAGAAAATATAGGGAAATTACACTATAGGAACGTCAAGCAAAGACATTTCACTGAACTAATAATCGCATTTTTTAAATCTGCATAAAGACTTTTTTACAAGCAGGTGCTGTGTCTTTTTTATGAAAAAAAGTTATATTGAAATTCAAATCAGGGAAATGCGATACAACTAGATGATACGAGGAAGTTTTACAGTCGTAATAAAAGGGAAATAAAATAATAATCCTGATCATATAACTATATATCGGTTTCTGATCTGAAAAAAGACTTAACTTTGATTGACAAGTGACGACGAAGAAAAAATTGATAATTACCTTACCGTAACATTTGGTCGTATTTTCTGTTCACGGGTCTCTTCGTCGCTCATACTTATGATCATATTTTGCCCCCATTTCATCGACTTTGAGTTTCAATCTAGGCTTCAAAATATCTTAGTTTTTACCTGAGAGTTGAGATCCCACGGTCTTATTGACAAGGAGGATGACACAATTATTCTTTTCAAGCTCACCTTCATAGGCATATGCTCTTCTTGTCCAAATGTGTGGATCATTGACGTGATGCCACACTGTCAAAACTCGTTATCTCGAAATTTAAAGGACCGTGAAAATATTTCGACTTATCTGAACTTCGACTCAAACGAAGTGTAAGGTTGGCGATATCAATTTCCCTTAACGTTGATTACGGTTGAACAAACAATTTGTTGTTTGAAACGGCAGCAAATAAATAAATAAAAGTATTTCTACTTTCTCCTTTTATTGTTTTTTTCATCCGAAACAATACATCTAATAACAACTCCAATCTAATCATTTGTACCGACGTCCATCCATCCCGCACACATGTACAATACACTTATTGACCAAGCACATATACATCATATATTTTATGGAATAACAATTAAAATCTAAATTTGCTTTTGATACGCTACAAGAAGCGATGTATGAAGCTACAGATTATATGAATATGACTTTATTATGAAAAAAATAAACATATAAAAACATGGCATTTCAAATTTTTACCGGTTACAGAAAAAAAAGTGTCCAGACACTAGACACGTATCACTGACAGACATGGACTCTATCAATGAAAATAGCTTTCAGCACTTCATAGTCCAAACACTAAATCTGACAAAAAGTCCGAACCACAGTCCTGAAGTTAAAAAGCTCAAAATAAGTTTCTCTCGGAATCGTGGGGATCAGAGTTCGTCAAAAAGTACGTACTGGTTTGACGGTGTTGTTTTTATCGTTCCTCGAGATGCACGCAACCAAGCTAAATGTTTTCATGTTTTGTGTAAACCACAGGCACTCGAGGCCAGGATATTATTTTTTAAACATTGATTTTTGTTTTAGCACTCATGACTGACGTTATTTAAACGAAATATCAGCAGAATTCAAGTTTATGTGCCGGTTGACAAATCCGAGGTCCACGGTCATTAAAAATACACAAGGCAAGCAACTCCAGATTTTAAAAAATCGACCCCTCGCTTGGAAACTGGCTCAAAAAAAGTAGTTATGATAAGTTCCTTGTAAAACAATATGTATCCGTAGGTAGTGTGTATATTTACCTTTTATTTGATGCATAACATTACAGGCAACGAGAAATTCACAATACGTACATGAGATTAACATCTCAATAACCGGAGATTTTATCGTCCATGTAATTATCTTTGACGGAAGTAACATGCCATTTCAAGGGCGGTCACTCCGACTTTTTGGGAGAGGAGTTCCGGATAGCACTATACCAGTGAACAGGTAAGAAAGGTTCCGATGTCATTACGCGCGTAACTTCAAAATAGATATTTTTGTTTCTACAAATACATTTGCGGGGATGGAAAAATTATGGCTGGGCAAAGAAAGTCCACATTTGCCAACTCGGATACAATATCATGGCAAGGGATTATACAGAATGCATCAACTTTCAATCAAGCTGGCGGTAATGAGAATAGAAAAAAATCATGCAGATAATGAAAAAAGGGCGCAATTTATGATAAATATCGTGGGGGAAATATATTAACTTAGAAATTGGAAATTAAATGATTTTTTCCATAGTGATTTTTGTCAAGTTATTGAGAATATTTGAAAAGAAATACATATTACTTATTAACCAAAAGGCCCAAAGGGCTTGTATTGCTACAGGTACTGTATGTTTTGGCAAACATCCATACAATGGACTTCCTGACCAAATATCATGACCCAAGGCCTTTTTGGTTATCAGAAGATGTTATTTAAGGGTTTATCCATGACCTTGAATATAATGTCAAAGTAATATGTTTTCTCAAACTTTGTTGCCCTTCACCCAAGAAACATTTTAACAAACATCATGATCCCTGGACTTTTGGTTAATCGGAATAAGTCGTTTAAAAAATCAACACATTGGACCAGTGACCTTGAATGAAGGTCAATGTATTTTTTTTGCTGCAAACGGTGTAGGGCTTTATCTAAGGAACGATATTTTTCATAAATTGCGCCCTTTTTTCATTATCTGCATGATTTTTTTCTATTTTTTTTTTTTTTTTGAAAAAAAAATTCTCATTACCGCCAGCTTGATTGAAAGTTGATGCATTCTGTATAATCCCTTACCATGATATTGTATCCGAGTTGGCAAATGTGGACTTTCTTTGCCCAGCCATAATTTTTCCATCCCCGCAAATGTATTTGTAGAAACAAAAATATCTATTTTGAAGTTACGCGCGTAATGACATCGGAACCTTTCTTACCTGTTCACTGGTATAGTGCTATCCGGAACTCCTCTCCCAAAAAGTCGGAGTGACCGCCCTTGAAATGGCATGTTACTTCCGTCAAAGATAATTACATGGACGATAAAATCTCCGGTTATTGAGATGTTAATCTCATGTACGTATTGTGAATTTCTCGTTGCCTGTAATGTTATGCATCAAATAAAAGGTAAATATACACACTACCTACGGATACATATTGTTTTACAAGGAACTTATCATAACTACTTTTTTTGAGCCAGTTTCCAAGCGAGGGGTCGATTTTTTAAAATCTGGAGTTGCTTGCCTTGTGTATTTTTAATGACCGTGGACCTCGGATTTGTCAACCGGCACATAAACTTGAATTCTGCTGATATTTCGTTTAAATAACGTCAGTCATGAGTGCTAAAACAAAAATCAATGTTTAAAAAATAATATCCTGGCCTCGAGTGCCTGTGGTGTAAACGCGCTACTTTTATACCGTACAAGTAAATAACTGCTATATGATTGTAACACTAATTTAGAAGCAAACCTTTAATTTGATAATTAAACTGGTAATTAATCGCCAGAGACCAAGTGTTGTGTGAACGATGGACCGATACGCTGTAATTAGCCATATATTACGCACAGGTGACTTTCTACTCTGTGAATATATTGACCGATTTGGTCAGAAGATGTGACGATATTTTGACAAAAAATAATTTCGACACAACGGATGACTTTTCCTTTGCTTTACCATTGAAGAGACTGAAAAATTGCTTCGATTTAATGAAATTTGAAATAAATTACTAAGATATAGAAGGGAAAAATCGGAACTTGAAAATGATTTCGACTCAAATGGAATTTCGACTCAACCGATTTCGATACTACGAGTTTCAACTATATATATGAATTGGGAAACCTCCCCATCTCAGTCCTAGGTAAAGCAATAGAAACAATAAAAATTACATTAACAGAATCCCTCGCCTTCTTGGAGATGAGGTAGGTGTATCTCAACTTGAAGGGTAAGATAATTAAGCTGACAAACACTAGGCTTGCTGAGTGCTTACAGCTAAAATATCTTTTCATTTGATTTGAGATTACCTTATCTCACAAACTAAAGGGTAAATGATATTTTCTCTTACTCTGCTGACTTTATGAGGTATTCGTATGTGCTTTTGGTATTTGTCTTACTGCGTCAATACATTGCTTGCCATCTCATAACCGTCTTGCCGTTAGAATCTTATGAACGTGGAAATTATTTCCTATCCTACAATTTGCACTTATATTCGGAAATTCTTTATCATTTATCGTTTAATTTATTCTTAATTACAATCATATGTTCCATAAAAAGACACATCCCGAATAGCTCTGTCCCGTTACTGAAAACAGTAAGACATCCAGCTAACACAGGGAAGTCCTTTCTCAACTGACACAGCATGTCCTCGCTGTTCATATGGAGATAGGAAAAGCATGTAATGTGCACATTCTTTCCAAGGGCCGTTGTGTGCTAGTATCTATAACGAGACACCTGTCATATATCTGCAGAGTATCACTAACCTGAAGAATAAGTGCGATCGCATGACCCATGTAAATGGTTGTTTAGAACACAACTGGTATAGATAGACCAGGAAGTGTAATAAGATCGTTGATATGATGACCCGATACAGAAGGAGCTGCTCATTGACACAAAATATCACGAATTAGTTCTAGAATAATCTGAATTACATTGATTGCCAAACGAGTTGATACATATAAACTTAAATATTTAATCACCGCTTGAAGTATCCTATAAACGTGCACTGTGGTTCTGAGTACGGGTAACATCTAAAGTCAACCTGATTGAACAGTGCGGCACCCGATCACACCTACTATTCACATGCGAGTGTCGTTTGAATGATCAGTTAGGTAACAATAAAATATATCGTTATTTTATCATCATACAGGTTTGATGAGGGAATTCTGCAGGACAGGACGATTGATTACTGCGTTTGTTAAGCCATTTCTCTATTATGAGTCGATATGGCATTATCTTAGTAGACTATTGCGTTCATTTTTGTATTTCTATACATATCGTTATAGTCTGGTATCTTCGCTAATCGACGTTTATGGTAATCTTAAGTATTGTCACGGAATGTTAAAACAAAAGTAGACAAGAGATAGAAGGAATAGCAGCTCTTAAAATATTGTATCGTACCTATTGTGTTTGTTTACAATAACTAATTGATATACATTTACCGCACATTAAAAAAACATAAAATACAAACGTAAAATTGTAATGTTGAATTATGCAGATCTTTGTTTACTGTAACTGTTTGAAAAATACCCTTAGGACCTCGTCAGAACACTGTTTAGCGAGAATGCGTTTCTAAGTTGCAATAACTCATTCAATTCGTTATATTGAACAAAGACAGTATGCTTAAATCAATCAAACCAATGTTTAACGAACATCTGTTTCTAAAATGAACCTGTTATCGCGTCCTTTTTGTGTTAGATCATGTTGTAAGGCATCGGGAACACTAATGTAATCTAACGGAACTACGCAGCTACCATGCAGATCATAAATATCTTGTATATATAAATACGTTTAATGTTCACATCGTATACTTTCACGCACACACATGTAAATTCCCAAATAATACAATAGCTTCATATTAACTGCATTGAGTTAAAGATTCCTTTAATTTTGAAAAGTTCACGGCATGAAGCCAAAAAAAGTTATTTTACATGTTTAATATGCTTAACACTATTATATGAATGAACAGGTGCCTACAACGGAGTGGTATTTATACCTGTGTCGCTAAATGTTACCGTCCGAACTTGTTCGTTCTACCTCGCCAATAGTACCTATTCGATTGTTAGCAATGTTAAACATGGCCGTAGGATTAAACAAAGTACACACCATTGATTGCATTGTTTATTAAAATCATAAGCCGCTGGGTGTGGCGAGGAGAGTAAACAATGATTTCAGGAGCATATCCCAGTCAAAGTCTGACGTATACGTATCAAACTTGGGATTTTGCTGAATAAATGAAAATGTGGTGTGACGTGTACTTGAACTTAAACAAATTTCGTTATACACTTTCGGGTTTCCCCAGAACAAGTCTCTACTTGCGTTTTACATATTGTGTAACGATGCATAAGGTGAAGGCAGTGTTTATATAGACATAAACAGGAATTAAAGGTATCCAAGTAGGCCACGTATAAGTCTTAGTTACTTCACTGTCCCTATGTAATTTAGAATAAGTTATATTTGATCCACTGTATTCATCGTTGTTGAGGCAGTACTTTTTGTAATAATTTGCATTGTTGCTTTGAATGAATTCTAGTCTTTGTCATCTGAATATTTATATTCGTGTATTTGGTTGTTAATAAAGATGAAATTCTGTGTAGTGTCGCCCTCATTCAAAAGGTTAAGCATATCAAAACCAGCAAACGAACTCCGACTCGTTGGATAGGTAAAAACGTATTCTTTCAAACTTTCACAACTTTTAGGTAGATGAGAATATATCACATTACCTCATTAAAGTGTCATCAGTAGTATATCTTATTAAAATATAGCCAGTGGATATGATAATATACCACATCATCTCATTAAAGTATCACCAGTAATATATCTGATTAAAATATAACCAGTGGAGATGATAATATACCACATCATCTCATTAAAGTATCACCAGTAGTATATCTTATTAAAATATAACAAGTGGAGATGAGAATATATCTGATTAAAACACAACCAGTGGAGATTACAACAAATCTTATTAAAAGATAACAAGTGGAGATGAGAATATATCTGATTAAAATATAACCAGTGGAGATGATAATATACCACATCATCTCAATAAAGAATCACCAGTAATATATCTGATTAAAATATAACCAGTGGAGTTGAGAATATATCTGATTAGAATATAACCAGTGAAGATTACAACAAATCTTATTAAAATATAACCAGTGAGATGAGAATATATCTGATTAAAATATAACCAGTGGAGATGATAAAAAACTTATTAAAATATAACAAGTGGATATGATAATATACCACATCATCTCATTAAAGTATCACCAGTAATATATCTGATTAAAATATAGCCAGTGGAGTTGAGAATATATCTGATTAAAATATAACCAGTGGATATGATAATATACCACATTATCTCATTAAAGTATCACCAGTAGTATATCTTATTAAAATATAACAAGTGAAGATGAGAATATATCTGATTAAAATACAACCAGTGGAGATTACAACAAATCTTATTAAAAGATAACAAGTGGAGATGAGAATATATCTGATTAAAATATAACCAGTGGAGATGATAAAAAACTTATTAAACTGTTGGTGCTTTTCCGTGAACGAGAAGTAATCAAATGAAACGTCCTGGCATGAAACTACAAACTACCTGATATGTATGTATTTGTGATATATGCATATGATAAAATATTGTAATTTGTGATGTAATACATTTAGATATCTATGAAATTTCTCTTCAAATGATACACAAACCAAATCATGATATAGACAGTTCAATATGATATAATGTGTGAAAAAAAGCATGGTTAGACGAAATGTATAAAGGGCTCAAAAGATGAACGCATATCTTTAATTTTGATAAGCTTAAACTCAATGGGAAATAGGTCATTATAATAACTGTATGATATTTAACATTTAAAAAACAACGAGAATATACATGTTAACAGAATCATAATCAAATTCATATTAAGTAAAACTGCAGCAAAATATGAATAAATTAAGACTGAGACGAAAACTCCTGATAAAGGGTAAGGATAGGTGCTCCGAAAGAGTAAGCGTTTTCTGTTTCACTTCGCTGTCTTTAACGTTTTGTCGGCTACATATACATGTGCTTCAGTATAATTAAAGACCAAAATAGAGACACTTCTAAATCATAAATAAAATTTCAATAAAGGAATTAATGAAAGTAATACAAGATTTGGAAGACAGGGATAGTGTAGATATTGAAGAACTAAATGAGAAGAAAACAGAGCTAGAAAATATTCGACTACATAAGATTAAGGGAAGTATTGTAAGATCAAGAGTAAAATGGTTAGAAGAAGGAGAAAAGCCTACAAAATATTTTTAACCTAGAGAGTAGAAACTTTACGTCTAAAGTTTTTTTATAAATTAGGAAAAGAAAATGGGGATATTGTTATAAATCAAACAGAGATTCTTGAAGAAGTTAAATTATTTTATGAAAAACTATATACAGCAGAGATTAACATAGATGATATTGATCTTGAGGAGTGTTTAGACAATTTTCAAGTTCCTAAATTGAATAGGTTAGAATCGAATAATTTAGAAGGTTATATAACACTTGACGAAGCCTCTTCGACATTGAGAAATATCAAGCATAATAAAAGCCCAGAATCTGATGGTTTCACTACTGAATTTTTAAAATGTTTTTGGAGACAACTTGGTGATTTTGTAGCTAGATCTATCAATTTTGGTTATGAATTAGGCCAACTTTCTATTGTTCAAAGACAGGGTGTCATTATTTGTATACCAAAAGATAATAAACCTAGACACTTCATCAAAAACTGACGCCCTATTTCTTATCAGCTTAGATCAGACAGGATTTTTGGCAGGTAGATATATAGGGGAAAATACTAGGCTCATTTATGACATAATGCACTATACTGAAGAAAATGACATACCTGGGATGTTACTTATGATAGATTTTGAAAAGGCATTTGACTCTGTCTCGTGAAAATTTATTGATGAAGTTTTCAAGTTTTTTAATTTTGGGAATAGCATTAGGAATTGGATTAAGGTTTTACATTGTAATGTTATTTCTGCTATAAACCAAGGAGGTAATCTTTCTCAATTTTTTAGTGTTAAAAGAGGCTGTCGTCAAGGCGACCGATCGCACCGTATATTTTTATTCTTTGTGCGGAAATATTAGCAATCCGGTTGAGAAATAACGAAAAAATTAAAGGGATAAATGTTAACAATTTTCCAATTATTTGTTCTCAATATGCAGATGATAGTTCGCTTATATTAGATGGATCAAAGGAATCAATTAATGAATCTATAAAAGAATTGAATGTTTTTTGCTAGAATATCTGGTCTAAAAATAAATCTGAATAAAACACAAGTGGTATGGATAGGGAGTAGGAAATACAGTAATGACATTTTATTGCCAGAAGTAAATCTTCAGTGGGGTGCAGAACAGTTTCAGCTCCTTGGTGTAGAATTTCATGTTGATTTACACAGAATACCTAAACTTAACTTTGATAAAAAAACTTGTTAAGCTAAATCTATCATCAGTTCATGGAAAAGAAGATCTATTTCACCTATAAGTAAAATACATATCAAAAAATCATTAATGATATCCCAATTCAACCACATGTTTAATTCATTACCTAATCCAAGTGAGAGTTTTATTCTTAAACTTAATAGTATCCTGTATGAATTCCTTTGGAATGGAAAGATAGATAAAATTAAGCGAGATGTTGTTGTTAAAAATTATAGAGAGGGAGGTCTTAATATGGTTCATTTATTGTCATTTATAGAATCTTTAAAATTAAATTGGATAAGGAGGCTTCTTCAAAAACAAGGAAAATGGCAGGAAATATTAAAAACATATATCAATACTGACCTTCTTTTTAACTGTGGTAGTAAATATATATCTGTATGTCAAAATAGAAGTACAAACTTGTTTTGGAAAGATGTTTTCAAAGCTTGGAGTAAACTTTCCTATAAAGAAGATCTTTTAAAGGAAAAGGAACCATCATTTTTAAAACAGCCGCTATGGTATACTGAGAGGTTAACTATAAACCGGAAGTGTGTTTTTTTTCCCTGAATGGTACAGACGTGGAATTACTATTTTTAATGACATGATAAAAAATTTCAACACTAATACTTTCTATATGCATGATGAATTTAATAACAAATACAATATAAATACGAATTTTGTTCAATATTATGGTATCTTATCAGCAATTAGAAGATATATAAATCAGAATAATATTGGGCATAATTTCAGAGCAGATTTAGAGTATCCAATTATGCCTCTTAATTTAGAAATCTTTTACAACAACACTAAAGGAGCTAGGGACTTTTATGTACTACTCTCTAAACAATAAGGTTATTCCAACAGGTAGGAAGAAATGGGGGAAAACATTTGATATTAGCGACGAAAAATGGGAAAAATACATAAAATTCCATTTCGAATAACTACAAATACAAAACTTCAATGGCTCCAAGTAAGAATTCTCCATCACACACTGACAACAAATGTATATCTATTCAAATCTAGCCTTTCAAATAACCCTTTATGTGTTTTTTGTAATCAAGATAGGGAAACAGTAGTGCATACACTGTGGGACTGTTCGATACTACAAAATTTCCTCTACAGCTTTGAAACATTATTGGATGCTTTAATTATCCCTTTTTCTTTTAACAAGGAATCTTTCCTCTTTGGCATAGTATCACAGTCAGAAACGAGTAATAGACTAGATAATGAAATTTTAATTATGATCAAGAATTATATTTACAAGACCAGATGCCTTCAAAATACTCTATCCGTAAAAGCCTTAATTAATACCATAAAAGTTCATTATTATGTTCAAAATTATATAGCATGTTGCAAAGGGGATCATTTTGTTAAAAAACTAGAAAAGGAATGGAAAAAATGGAACACCCTCCTAGAATTATAGATTAAAAATTATTAAAGGTTATTTTAGTTTGATTTCTGGTAAACACAATACAACCCCTATATCAGTTTCTTGATTTTTATTTCAAATTACTATATATATTAATATTTGCAAATAGATGAGTTACAGCGCAAAATCAGGATTTATTTATTAATATTTTCTTTTTTTTTTCATCCTTTCCTGTTTTTCTTTCTCTGCCAGTCTCCTCTGTTTTTCTTCTTTTCCTGTTTCTCTTAATAAGGTAATATATGTGTATTTTTTATCAATGTTGCAAGCTAGTGTACATGTGAGCTGTGTGATGTCTGAGTGAATATGATATGCTATGAATGTAATCAATACCATATATTGCTGAAAAGTCTAAATAAAAAACAAATATTACTGAGGTCATTTTATAAAGTCTGAGCAGCTATGATAGGGTTTTCATCTACAAAGCTAAATAGGGAGGTGTCATCTGCAAATAATTTCACACTAATATAGACGCAATCTGTGATTTCATTATTACAGTAAAAACTAAAATGGACCAAGAACTGGGCCCTTGCTAGCACAAGTTTAAATATGAAAGCGAAACCTTCATTTATTACTCTTTGCTTTCTGCCAGAGAGGGTAATCAGGAACCACTTCAGGGCATTTCCTTGTTCTCCATTGGTTTCGAATTTCTACAATAAACCTTCATGCCAGACCCGATCAAACGCTAAGCGTACATCACAGAAGATTAACCTCATTTTTTAAAAATGTTAATCTAAGCTACTGATAATTGATGGTATGGTAAATTGAAAGTAAAATCCTGGTTGATTTGTAGTTGATATCACAGTTTATGATGTGATTTTAAAGATTTCTAAACATTATTTTTTTCTATTATTTGATTATATTATGACGTAAGTTAAA
Organism: Ylistrum balloti; assembly: GCF_031769215.1. Taxonomy (NCBI): domain Eukaryota; kingdom Metazoa; phylum Mollusca; class Bivalvia; order Pectinida; family Pectinidae; genus Ylistrum; species Ylistrum balloti. The sequence goes on along the minus strand of NW_026782940.1, from coordinate 78,146 downwards.
ATGATCTGTGGTTACACACTGTCTAAAGCATATGGTTACTCCGTCCTTAAATCACATGAGATATTTAAAGTCGGAATAACGCGTCTTATGCAATATTTTATCTTTCTCGATTTCAGTTATAATGATCTGGAGGGGAAAACAAAACATTACATCAAATATGAAAACCTATGTCGGCAATTAACATCCAACTTTACATCACACAGTTTCGATAATATCAATATCGTACGGTCGTCATAATGCTCCTATTTAGACGTACATCATTTCTTTACATGGTATGACTTTGGATCCTTTTGACGCTCATACATATACGTTCCGTTGTTGTTTACCGTGGTCTAATTATGGAACCTGACATTATTTACTTCGATAACTAATATTTATATAACAGGTAGATGAAACAGAAGACGATTACCCTCCCTTTTATTCATATTTTGTTTTACTTTCAATGATTATGATTCTATTGACAATTCCGTTGTTTATGAGCTGTTAACCGCATCGATGCCATACAAATCCAGTATCACTCATGAGTCCTGTCTTCATGAGTTAAAATACTCGAGCACTATTTGTGTGTGTACTACATTACATAAAGTGAATACTTTATTCCTTCTACTACGACTATATACAGGTACCTGTCTGTCAAACAAAAGTAAAGTGACCACATTTCACAGATAACAGATACATTGTTGAACTCCTTAGCTTAGTTTTGCCATGATATAAGATAACAGACGCATTTGTAATCCATGGTGATAACTACATTGGAATCAACAAGTATCTTAAGGCAAATTTTGACTGCGACATGCAGAATATATTTTTATGATATATTTTCGTTCCGTTCACTAGAAAACTGTAAAATGAAGTCATAAAGAATTAAAAAGCAAGGAGGAATCATTTACCATAAATAAAGATATGAAGTTTCAATTTGAAAGTTTCCCTATAGTTTCTATTTGTTTTCCTTTGCCGCTCAATCACGCTTTTTCGTATATGTGTGCAATATCCTCATTTCCTCTCTGTCTGAAAGTGGGAGATGTGTCGACGACGCTAGGCTCCATTTTTACCGCGTCTATAAACTCGTATTGACCATCTTATGAAACGAAAAATGTTATACCACAAGCGTTACAAATATACTATTAATGATTTTAAAAGATCGACTTACAAATATTACTTTCGATCACCAATTCCGATAAGTAGTATTGTATTTAACGATTGACCCATTGTCCACTCTGCGATCTTGAGTTACACACAGGTTAGATTTTAGTATGTACCCCTCTGAGAGCAAAACGAATTTTAGAACATTTTGCTGATAATTGTGATTTGATTTTTTTTAGAAAAGGAAATTAAAATCAGTATGCTGCTGCTTAAGATTTTTTACAGGCGTCAGAGAATGCGTTACACGGAATAATTTCATTTCCATATTACTCCTATTTTTTTCCGGAATAAGGAATTCTTAGTTATTTTCACATCAACCTTTTCTATGAAATATTTTGCTTATCATTAAAAGGCAATAGTACAATAAATGGATATTTAGAATAATATTGTGAAAATGCAACCACCAGATGGCTTAAGTCCTTTATGTGACCATCTTCTAGTATTTTACTTTTTTTAAATGTTTGAATAAAGAAAATTTGAAGTAAATTTTCAGAATAGACAATGTTATTGTAACACATTGGGAAGTTGTCTAAAATTAATGCGTCACACGCAGTCATCATGCTTAAATTGTGACACTACGCCCCCCCCCCCCCCCCCCACCCCCCCACCCCCCCCCCTCCCCCCACCCCCCACCCCCAAAAAAGTGTTTAAGTTCAAATCTGCTGATAACTTTATTTTCAGTTTGAGAAATGCATTAGAAACCAGAAAACGTTGAAATTAATGACGTTATTAACCGAATAGTGCCGTCAAAATTGTAGCTCATGAGCGAATCTACTTTTGGTCAAATATTAGAAGAGTACATCCTTAAGATATAGGTTTTTCTGCCATTGCAGAACCGAGAAGCCCATAATAGTGTTTGACTGAAAACGTCAGAATTAAAGCCCTACCTGTATCTCTCCTAAGTTCCTGTTCAATACTTGACAATGCTATGTTTGTCGTGGTTGTAGACCTTGGCGGAGTGTATCCGTTGCTCCTTGAATGAAGTCTTCTTGTTTGTACAACTATCACTATGATAAGCGCAAGAATGATAAGTCCACAACCAACGCCTATTCCAATTGCAGCTTCATAGCTCGTTAAATGTATAACTACAACAATAGATATAAATATGTTACTTTTCGTTATACAGGTTTGCCGAAAGTAATGTCTGAATTCTGATAACATTAGTTACAAAAACGGGAATTTGTCACTCTTACATATATTCCTCTACTTTATGTTCGTATTGAATAGTTCTATTCGAGCATTTGTCTTTTGTATAATGATGATATAAATACTTGATTGGTTTTGCATGCGTTTTTCTTGTTTTTTGAGATGATAAATATATCCCCGACGTTTTAAATTATGTGATTGCCAAGAAGTATTACTAGGATAAGATATGATTTTTCGACACGTTAAAAAGCAATACAAAACAACATAATTCTTATCGAGTACACTAATCAAACAGTTAAGTGGAAGTTGGTTTCATTGAAGTAGAATCTGCCTTGTCCTCGATTTTAATTATGATAGGTAAATACAAGATATTTTTTGTTATCTAAAGACTAATCATCTTGAATATTTTCTGAACGTGACATTTAATGAATTGGCAGCGTCTTTGTGACCTGTTTTGGTGCACTTTTTTATTAACTTATCCTCGTATGAAAACAAAAGGAAGTCAGTCAGTCACGAGAGGAATACAGTCCGAATTGGTATGTAAAAAGTGTGACTGTGTGACTGAGTACAGAGAAAAAAAACTATATTTAACCATGGAGGAAATATATGGAATACTAACTATCATATGGTATGTCACCTGGGTATCTTATTTCTTTACATATTGCTTTTAAGTCATCTGCTTTGGATTTACAATGTATATCAACATTTAGTTCTTTTGGTATGGTTTTATGATGTTTGGTTACTTTTTGAAAATATATTTAATTAAGGAATAAGTGTGGGTTGTGAAATACGAAAACACCACGAAATAAATTTTAAATGGCATTCCCATGCAGGATAGTTGAATGATTTTCAAGAATGCCATTTCTTCACGCTTTTAAAATGATTCCCAAATTTTGTCGAATTCGAATTCAAAGTTTACATCAAAATTAATCTTTTCGAACATCATTTCTTACAGTGATTTTTGTTAGTTAAGTAGTGTAAAAATTACCCTTGACATCACACCTGTCTCCAGTACGTCCGTCTACACAAGGCGCCAAACAACTCCCGGTAAGCTTGTCACAATTTCCATCCTGACAGAAGTCACACTTGTCTGCACAGCTGTTTCCATAGAAACCGGAAACACATTCTGGGACATAATTATAATCTTTAGTTGTAATCGAATCTGCATTTTGTCTGTGGCAAGTTAGAGAAAGTGATCACATATTCTCCTGAACACTTTTTAGCAGTGGACTATTACTGCAAGTGTCTCTATATTTATACTTGTTATGTACCGGGTGGTAATACGTGTATTTGTATCGCTAAACTTTGATTTTGTAGACATATCAAATAGAATTTATTTAATCCATGCATCTTACCGGTACACTGGCCGCTCTTCTGGTTACACTTTTGGTCCTTACAATGGTCTGGACATATCAAAGAACAGTTGACACCATAGAATTCTGCAGCACATTCTGATATTAAAACATAATGACATTTCTTAAATGAAGATAAAACATTTTCCATGCCTGATTTGTTTGTGCTAATGCAAATTCGTTTTGACTCATTAATCTTTTTATCATTATGATGCACGAAATAGCAATGTTTTATATGCATACAAGCACCTTTTTTTATTGTGTATCCTCACGGATCTCTTTGCAGTACTTCTTCACACAATATACGTCCTAGTAAACACTTTTGTATACAATATCAGCATTAACCAGTTCATCTCAGAAATAATCCTTTACCTGTACACAAACCATTCGTCTGGTTACATAGATTGTCTCTGCACTTCGACGGGCAACTCTTATCGCATTGGGTACCGTGGTAACCAGCTTCACATTCTGAAATGAAACACATCACTAAAATTGTTCCTCTTATCAGTAAGCAGAGTAAGCAAGAAAGAAACAATATTAGGTTTATATTATCATTCACGATTCCTAAGGGAGTGATAAAGGTCTACATAATTGTATCCAACACGAGACATGGCACACACTAAAGAAAGCATAGTTAATAATGGCAATGCAAACCTTTACTTACCTTTTCCGTACTTCGAAGTTTAGAGAATGTTGTTTGTAGATAACTGGCTCCGAAACTGAGCAGTGCGGTTATTGACAATAGTTGGTTTTACTAGTAGTCTTGTTGGACTAGAATACCGATACGTATCGCAGGTCTTATATAGTTTGTAAATGTCTCGAGCCGGTTGTAATTTCTTCGTTTGTACTAATTTTATATTAAATTTTCTTATATACACGGACAGAGATGATTTCACTATAAGCAATAAGTGGAATCTATGGTAGATAGATTTAAAAGGAATCCAACTTCAACACCGTCTTTTGAAAGCATTTGTTCTACAACAACATTTGCTTTTTTTGCATTCTGTACATAACCTTACTCCATACTAAACTGTCTTCTCTTGTTTTGAGAACTTACTTTTCCAAGAACGTGAATGGCGGTGCTAATATACGTTTGTGAACTATACTGAAGAGTATCCATGAAAAAGAATAAAGGGATGACGAAATAATCAAAATTTTGAGAATATCGCATTTCTTGGTAAGCTTTTCCAATAGACTATTGACATATGACATGGTAACAAACTGTGTTCCCGTCTTGGCTAACTTATTTTTGTTTTCCGTCATACTGATACACCCTAAACTACCATTACTACCATTATTTATACCATAAAAGATTTACAATGGTAACATGCCGTTGATTAGGTGTATATTATTTCACGTCACCACGATGTTATATGTGGATTAGATATCATTTGTTTGTTCTTCTAAATCTGTTCACCGATTAATTACAAGATGTTCCATACTGTCGTTCAAATCATACTTAATTATCACATCACGAAAATGGGCGCTAACAACGATACATACCAGTACAGAACCCGTTTCCTTGGATACAGTCATTGTCCTTACAGTTCCCCGTACACATCTGGTCACAAACACTGCCATATACTCCTTGAACGCATGCTGAAAATTAAAATCAGGTTAAACCTTGTGACATACTGTAAATACATGATGTTATGATAGTGGATTAAAATGTTCAAAATACATACATATTCAAGGATAACATTTAAGCACCATATATTACAAATAAACAAATTCAATTGAAGAAACAGGCATTATTCACAAGTTGGTTTTTTCAAATTGTTTTAATTTTAGTGCTCTTTCAAGTGTATCAGATATGAGATAAGAAATATAAAGAACTTACGTATGTCAACCACGAACTATTTAATAGAAATACAATATGTATGTGACATCACAAATTACCTGTACAAAATCCGTTGGTTTTGATACATGTATTGTCCTTACAGTTACTTGGACACGTTTGACTACAAGTACTGCCATGGAATCCAGTAATGCAATCTGAAACTATAGTGGTTATATTGATAATGACTACATTAATCTAAAACATTTTAATACAATATTTAGTTTCATCTTTTCAAAGTTAGCAGACTATTAATTAAAACATGTCAAATGTAACAATTCAACAAAATAAAAATCCACGCAGTCATGAGAGTTATGCATACTAGATAGTACCAAACACGTCAAACAGCGAAATATAATATTCCCCATGAAATCAATATAGCGATCTTTCCGACTATTTATTGCCAGTGTAGTGATATTTTGTATTATTATTTGTTTCAATGTAATGTGGTTTTAAAATAGTAGTCAACAAAAACCAGCAAACTGTACATATGAGCTGCCTTTGACTGCTGGCTACCTACCACTTTTTGCAGAACGGATTGAGAGCTTTCGACCGATAAAAATATCATGGCCAAACAAGTTACTTCAAGCATAGATGTGGAACTCCAAAAAACAAGAAATATACCAAAAAGATACTAATATTATTAAAATGTATTACATACCATAAATTAACGAGGATTATATCGATTACAAAAATGTACGAAAATAAATCAAAATATATCGGGAAATTAGCAACTTTCAAATAATGCTTAAATTCTTCCTCACAATCTTGAAAATGTCGACGGAGTATTGAGTCTTTAGCTCAATTGTTGGCATTCATGGATACTGAGAAATGGAAAATGTAATAAAGGGAACGTTGACGTTGTGTCCCTAAGTGTGGCAGAAACAGTACCCTATCTAGCTATTAAGTTGCATGGTGATAGAGGTTAATAAAATGTGATGACTAGATTATAATGTATTACAATAGTGAATACCTAGTTAATAGTTTCTTACAATTGGAAAATTTTTGTGTATACGATGCTAGTAAGTGAGCCTTGTGGCCGCTCTATTATGAACTTAAATTTGTAGTTTTGGGGACGTAATGTATCTGAGAACGACTAGGATTTACATGGCGAATTTGATCTAGAATGAATAGAAAGGCGAAGACTACGCTTATCATTCAATAACACCTGATCTTATTCTCCTAACTAATGTAAAAGCGTGTGCGTGAAAATCATTTGTCCACATATTACTTCCCACTTAACAAACTGAATTCCTTTTACAAGTTTATTACCTTCACGTTTTGTTTTAGTACCCCGTATATTTTTTCCTGTAACTGACATTAATTATTGATATCCCAAGGCTTGGGATGATCTACGTACCTCTACACGTTCCATTTCCCTGATTGCTTACGTTACAGTGATCGGGACATACAGTCTTGTATCCATATAAATGTTGTATATATAACTACTTATCATTTCTTCATACTTGAAGACATTTGAAATCTTCTTCAATGTAATGACATTTTATGTAGTAATGACTACGTGCCAATTAACGTTGAACTTCCTTTATTACATATAACGTATATTTACATCAACCTGATAATATCATGCCCAAATTTCAAACAAAATATTGAGTTTATACACATCTACGAAACTATTCCCTTATTCGGCATCCCCCGGTAATTTCCGTTGTAACTAAGCGTTTATCATATCCACATATATTCCGAGTTTCAATTACATGTCATAAGAAATATAAAATGCAACATCATATCTTTTGTTTGGTGTTGTTGATTTTTTTTTTTCGGACCAGCAAGCCTCACTTGTCCTCAAAAATAAGTTAACCATCATATAATGGAAAGATCGATTTATTTTTTTACTTGCTGCTTGCTGAATACTCATTACAATACACAGGTTGGTGATTGTCACGAACGCAGGTACATCTAATTGTTGTTATGAATGGTGAGTGAATTAGTCACGTGTGCGTGTGTGTGTGCGGGTGAAGAAGGACGGGTAGTGCATGGACTGGACAGGTGAGACTAGTGGCCATTGTTGGCAGAGCTGTTTATGATTATTTTCCCGGCCATAATTCGTGTGTGATGAAGTCCGGATATCTGACTGGGGTAAGTATTCTTTTTATCTTTCATAAATTGTTGTTTTAGTTGGCTATTTCGTCCCATATTTTAATTGTCCCTACTGCCGGTCAACCAATCTATCTATCGATGCGTGTCCACTCGAGCGAAACTATTTGCTGTTATAGTTTACAAGTGTATTGGTTTTAAATGTCATAATTAACAGTATTAGGTAATAAGGATTTATGTAGTATTATAGTAAAATAGTGTGGTGATATGTACAAGTACTTTAGTTGCCTTTAAGTGTATATTTCGCTTAGTAACGTGATTTTTTTCCGAGAAGTTTATCTATTGATGTCCCGAGTAGTAGTTGTATTTACCTGTGCTAGGGTTGAGTGCGCGCAGGTGTAAAAAGTACGGAAGCCACTCAGTAGCATATGTGGTTGCGGTGATAGGTGCGTTTTAATATTATAAGAAGAAAATGGTCACGCATCCTAGAATTTAATACGTTTGTAGGGTATATGTACAATTTGGTTTAGTATTTGTAAAAGGAAGTAGAATTGATGGTAAATTATTTAGTTAGTTAAGGAATGTCTTAGTTGGATTAATGTATGGATGTCCATGAGTGTTTATGATATTTTGTTCATATTTATTATAGCTTCACACGATGGGCAGACAACCAAGTTAGGCTACCCAAAAACCTGCAAAGACTGCAACAGACTGGTATGCAACGGGGCCCGCCAGCATTGCAACAGCAACTACCAGGGGTACGGTCAGCTACCAGGACGTGCAGACAAGACGTCAGGCGGGCTATGCAGGCAGTGTTGATGTTGGGGATCCTGGTCTGAGAGGGATCAGTGATGCTGATAGGCATATGCTATTCTGTTTATTGTGTTAGCTGTGGGCTGTGAGACAGATTTTAGAACAAAATATTGGGATGCCGTACAAATTATATGAATATAAAATGAAGACGCAAAACATGGAATATGTTTTTATTGAAACGTAATGCTAATCCTCTATATATAAAAAAATCAATTTTTCATTCGATACAAAACTGTCGCTAAATAGCGTTCTGTGTAAGATATATATGTCCGGAACATTAAATAAATCCTTGTACACAGGTAGGAGTGTTACATATGGTGAAAGGAAATATATTATGGTCATGAGACGATATGAACGAGTTCAACACCTAAGGCAATATTAATAAGAAGAATGAAAGAATGTTCATGATTTCCTTCCTGGGGTTTGATTTAATGATCGGACGTAAATTCGCAACAATTCACGTATTCTCTTCCATTCCAGACCACTGCAGCCTATCTATATCAGCAATAAATCCTTAATTTCAAATACACAAATGTAATATGCCATAAGTTTAATATGTAATTACTAAGTTGGCAAGTGGACACTCTGCTCAGCCGTTTGTTTTATCCTTATATATGAAAGATACATGACGTTTGAAAACCTACACTTAAGTAGAAATCATTAAATTGTAATGTCTTTTTAGAAATAAAAAAAAAATTGCAATACAAGACCTCTAATTTAAAAATGCCTAACTATAGGACTCAGTTTTTTCATTTTTTGTTTGTTTAGTTTTTGTTCTTGTTTGATCTTTTTTGTTGTTCCTGGTTGATCTAGTTCTTTTTGAATGTCCATGTACATGGGATTACTTCTTCAAGTAGGTAGCGTATGAATAATAATCGGTTATCTAATTATGTTGAGTCAGGTATGCGGTACACCTGTCTTTGCCAGGGACAGTCATAGACTATTTTTCAACGACGTAATGAATTGACATTCTAAACAATTCATCAATGTAAAACTGTTATACACCTAATTAGACGACAGTGAAGCCAATTTTCCAATGTGTTTGGTCCAACACAATGACATATTTACCGAATCTGCATACTTAAGGTAAATGTTTATCGGGTTGGGTCCATCACCGAGATCAAAAATGTTGGACTACTGACTGATATAATACACCTGACAGTCTGGATGTATGTACAATGACGACAATAAAAAAGTAAATGTTTGCATTTACGTGAGTGTCAGTTACAATATAATAAATGGTAGCCAACATTAAACATTTTCATTAAAGAATTCCTATACAAGTTGAAACTTTGCATGGTATGTCAAATGTCACTGGTCTGCACTTCCCGGATGTCTTCACAACATAGTAGGACAAGGAAATTCCGTATGGTAAGATAAAAATAATGGTAGTAGAGCTCAGGTTTGACAGAAATATAACAGAGGCTAGAAAATATGGCTATGGATTGAATAATAAACCGACATTCTTGTAAAAGATTGAAAGGCTAAGCTGTACACAGTTACTTCTAATGATATACAAAGCGAAGAAATAATCGATTCTTCTTAAATTATTCTTGAAAATATATTTGACTACGGTAGGATTCCTTATATAGATGTCCATTCTCGTAGCCGAATTTCAGTTTGACATATTATTACCATATACGTACCTCCACAGTCTCCGGTATATTGGTCACATACCCCATCCTTACAGTTGCCAGGGCATGTATTGTTACAGTAGCTTCCATAGTTTCCGATCACACAAGCTGAATCAACGTTTATTACAATGTAATAAGCATTTTCACTCACATTTCGAAACAAAAAGATGTATAATCAATTTGCGTGTTATATCAGGTATGAAGTTTTAGAATGTCGACTCTGATCATCAAGTTCATTTCTCAATCGTAAAAAAGGTGCAACAACGTATAAGCATTTCAAAAACTGAATTTGATGGTGTATAAATCCTTACGTGAGTAATACTCCTTCTAGTAAATAGAAATGGGACTATTTTCTGAGTTACAGGTACATGTATTCAGACAATTTCTGTAATAACAATGAAAGTCAAATGAATTCAATGTCCAATGATAAAGGACACAGTACTTACATGCGCAAACGCCAGTCTCCACATCGCATATTTTCCCGAAACAATAATCAAAACATCCTACACATTCAGTTCCGCTTTTGAAAAATCCTTCTGCACAATCTAAAAATGATTTGATATTTTGTCAGGAGTAGCATACACCAGGTTTTCTATAAAGATACGACTGTACATATCAGAACCCCAGAGAATCGTTCAAAATAACGAAGTAAGCACTATAAATAGTTGTACAGGTACTTCAGGGGATTTTATACATCTTTACATAAACATGTAATGAAACCAAAACACTGTAAAACAAATAAATGTTGATGTCGAGGTAGGAATTATATAAATGTCTGCATTTCGGTCTGACTTACCAAACGTTACATTATGATTGACACTCATGAATAACGTGTCATATTTAAAATTCATATTTTTCTATTTCTAGTTTTTTCTTCAACGAAAAACTTCCTTTTCGAGCATAAGACTGCTGCTCAGCAAAATGTACGAAGTTGTTCAGATATTAAAATCCATTTTCTAGAATTTCTGCTGTAAATATAGAGAAATATGTTTAACCCAAAAGTGCATGTTGGTAGTGGTATGAATAACCATGATAAGCTTTCAGGATTGATACCATTCATGCATAACAAAGATTATTTTCAATAATATATATCACCAGAGAGATAGAGAGGGAGACTTTAAAACGCGAGATTTGTTTTGTACTGACTTTGAAAATAAGTAACAGTTATTAGTAACAGTTACGATCTCTGACTGGAGAATCTATTTCTATAGCAAGACTAATCAGTATCATATTGCTAACGTAGTCTGAATTTGCTTTTACGTTCGTGCAATCAACGAAGGAAAGATTTGTTGACATTATAAAAACATTAAATGTTACCTTTATTGCTTAAACAACATGGCTATCGATCAAGTGCTATACATCCCTGTTTATCTAAAGTACAAGAAACAGTGAAGTTCGTCCTTGTATCAAAATCCTGTGTAGAATTATTTACATTCCTTCTAGAAATACTTGAAATCTTAGCCCGCCTAGTATAGACATACAAGTATTGTATGTACTGTTGTGATCCTGTACAGTACAAAAGTTCAACTGTCTACCACAAAACACCAAATTTTCCATTATTAATTAGATGACATGAACTACATTGATTCCTTTATTTATTGATAATTATTTTCAGACATAATTTTACATTCTAATGATTTTAGCGAATCCAAACAAACTAATTCCACACGTAAGATTAAAACGACACATTATGACCCTTAGCCTATTACCGCTACATATTATGGAAATTATATAATGTTATATTCTTTGGATTTAGACTCGAATGTTTAGACCAAAATAACTATCTTGAAGTTCCCAAACAATAGAATGACTCCAGTGGATGTACGTCATCTACATATCCATTAATGTTTCTGGTGTTAAATGGGGGTAATTAAATTCTTCATCACCTGTCATTGCCAGGGACAGTCATAGATTATTTTTCAACGACGTAATGAATTGACATTCTAAACAATTCATCAATGTAAAATTGTTATACACCTAATTAAACGACAGTGAAGCCAAATTTCCAATGTGCTTTGTCCAACTCAATGAATTTTTTACCGAATCTGCATACTTAGGGTAAATGTTTATCGGGTTGGGTCCATCACCGAGATAAAAAGGTTGGACTACTGACTGATATAATACACCTGACAGTCTGGATGTATGTACAATGACGACAATAAAAAAGTAAATGTTTGCATTTACGTTAGTGTCCGTTACAATATAATAAACGGTAGCCATCATTAAACATTTTCATTGAAGAATTCCTATACAAGTTGAAACTTTGCATGGTATGTCAAATGTCAGTGGTCTGCACTTCCCGGATGTCTTCACAACATAGTAGGACTAATAGAATCTTCCCCTACAATGAGGGTGTGATAGAGAAATCTCCAACCCGAGGGGTGATTTTTTTTGTTGTTGTCTAACCCGAGGCTCTGCTAGAAAACAAGAAAATCACCCCGAGGGATGGAGATTTCTCTGTCACATCCTCTGAGGGTAGAGAATAATTATTTTTCTCCAACCCCATAATTCCCGCCACGACGTAAAAAAAAAAAAAAAGAAAAAATCCCACGGTAGTGTCTGAATGGCGCATTAATATCACCATTCACGTTTCATGACGTCACTGTTTGAATGTAAATCATTACGCAACATAATATAGATCGTAAAAAAAGCAATGATATTTATTAATTATATATTTACAATATAGTATTTCTGATATTATATATCAATAGATCGATCAACATATGCTATATATACCACATTCATATATAAACAGTCGTTTTTCTCCCTGTCACTTCGAAGCGTACTTTGCAGGTCGTGATCAGTGTAGCCGACCGCGACCGGTGCACATGGCGGGGAATTTCGAGTCTTTCCTCGCCAGGTAGATGCGTGACATATTCACACTAGCAAAACAACAAGTAGAAATTTAGTCCGAAGAATTATTCGTCACTATCGCTGTCGTAAATAACGCGAGGCCGTCGACGTGTCTAATTTATTTCAGGAGCCTGTGGCACGGTGGTGGTGGGAAACATGTGGTTGTGGATTTGAATGTTAAAGTTTCCTCCACTAATTGTGGATCCATAGAATATGGACCGTGTAACATCAGTTGGATCAGAACACATGGATATGCTGTTGTGTTGTTGTGTTTGGGAATTATTTTTCTTTTGCGAAGAGGTTAGTGTTTTGAAATCTCTCAGTCTCAGCCATTTTGATTTTTGACCAGAGGATCGCGGGAGTTGTCTCCCTTTGTACAAAAGAGAAATAGTCACTAGAGCGAGGTCACCGAGTGCAGTCATGTGGGATAGATTTATCCTCCATGGTTGTTCCACATGGGACATGTCTATCCTACATAGGCAGAGGTGGGAGAAAAGGATATTCCGTATGGTAAGATAACAGATATGAAAATACTGGTAGTAGAGCTCAGGTTTGACAGAAATATAACAGAGGCTAGAGAATACAGCACGTTGAATTCATGAAAGAGCGTGTAGATATTGCTAGGGCAATATGACTATGATTTGGATAATAAATCGATATTTTTGTAAAAGATTGAAAGGCTAAGCTGTACTCAGTTACTTCTGATGATATACAAAGCGAAGAACAAATCGATTCTTCTTAAATTAGTCTTGAAAATTTATTTGACTACGATAGGATTCCTTATATAGATGTCCATTCTCGTAGCCGAATTTCAGTTTGACATATTATTACCATATACGTACCTTCACATTCTGCTGTATATTGGTTACATACCCCATCCTTACAGGTGTCAGGGCATGTCTTGTCACAGTACCTTCCATATTTCCCTTTCACACAAGCTGAATCAACGTTTATTACAATGTAATAAGCATTTTCACTCACATTTCGAAACAAAAAGATGTATAATCAATTTGCGTGTTATATCAGGTATGTAGATTTAGAATGTCGACTCTGATCATCAAATTTACTTCTCAATCGTAGAAAGGTGCAACAACGTATAAGCATTTCAAACACTGATTTGATGGTGTATAAATCCTTACGTGAGTAATACTCCTTCTAGTAAATAGAAATGGGTTTTTTTCTGTGTTACAGGTACATGTATTCAGACAATTTCAATCCTGACAATGAAAGTCAAATGAATTCAATTTGCAAATAGAAATGACACAGTACTTACATGCGCAAACGCCAGTCTCCACATCGCATATTTTCCCGAAACAATTATAAAAACAGCCTACACACACAGTTCCGCTTTTGAAAAATCCTTCTGCACAATCTAAAAATGGTTTGATATTTTGTCAGGAGTAGCATACACCAAGTTTACTATAAAGATACGACTGTACATATCAGAACCCCAGAGAATAGTTTAAAACGACAAAGTAAGCACTATCAATAGTTGTACAAGTACTTCAGAGGATTTTATACATCTTTACATTTACTTTTAATGAAACCAAAACACTGTAAAACAAATTAATGTTGATGTCGAGGTAGGAATTATATAAATGTCTGCATTTCGGTCTGACTTACCAAACGTTACATTATATTTGACACTCATGAATAACGTGTCATATTTAAAATTCATATTTGTCTATTTTCATTTTTTTCTTCAACAAAAAACTTCCTTTTCGAGCATTAGACTGCTACCCAGCACAATGTACGAAGTTGTTCAGATATTAAAATCCATTTTCTAGAATTTCTGTTGTAAATACAGAGAAATATGTCTAACCCAAAAGTGCATGTTGATAGTGGTATGAATAACCATGATAAACTCTCAGGATTGATACCATTTATGCATAACAAAGATTATTTTCAATAATATATATCACCAGAGAGATAGAGAGAGAGACTTTAAAACGCGAGATTTGTTTTGTACTGACTTTGAAAATAAGTAACAGCTATTGGTAACAGTAACGTTCTCTAACTGGAGAATCTATTTCTATAGCAAGACTAATCAGTATCATATTGCTAACGTAGTCTGAATTTGCTTTTACGTTCGTGCAATCACCGAAGGAAAGATTTGTTGACATTATAAAAACATTAAACGTTACCTCTATTGCTTAAACAACATGGCTATCGATCAAGTGCTATACATCCCTGTTTATCTAAAATACAGGAAACAGTGAAGTTCGTCCTTGTACCAAAATCCTGTGTAGAATTATTTACTTTCCTTCTAGAAATACTTGAAATCTTAGCCCGCCTAGTATAGACATACAAGTATTGTATGTATTGTTGTGATCCTGTACAGTGCAAACGTTCAACTGTCTACCACAAAACACCAAATTTTCCATTATTAATTAGGTGACATGAACTACATTGATTCCTTTATTTATTGATAATTATTTTCAGACATAATTTTACATTCTAATGATTTTAGCGAATCCAAACAAACTAATTCCACACGTAAGATTAAAACGACACATTATGACCCTTAGCCTATTACCGCTACATATTATGGAAATTATATAATGTTAAATTCTTTAGCTTTAGACTCGAATGTTTAGACCAAAATAACTCTCTTGAAGTTCCCAAACAATAGAATGACTCCAGTGGATGTACGTCATCTACATATCCATTAATGTTTCTGGTGTTAAATGGGGGTTATTAAATTCTTCATCACCTGTCATTGCCAGGGACAGTCATAGATTATTTTTCAACGACGTAATGAATTGACATTCTAAACAATTCATCAATGTAAAATTGTTATACACCTAATTAGACGACAGTGAAGCCAAATTTCCAATGTGCTTGGTCCAACACAGTGATTTTTATTCCGAATCTGCATACTTAGGGTAAATGTTTATCGGGTAGGGTCCATCACCGAGGAAAAAGGTTAGACTGTTGACTGATATAATACACCTGACAGTCTGGATGTATGTACAATGACGACAATAAAAAAGTAAATGTTTGCATTTACGTGAGTGTCCGTTACAATATAATAAACGGTAGCCATCATTAAACATTTTCATTGAAGATTCTTATACAAGTTGAAACTTTGCATGGTATGTCAAATGTCAGTGGTCTGCACTTCCCGGATGTCTTGACAACATAGTAGGGCTAATAGAATCTTCCCCTACCCTAAGGGTTTGATAGAGAAATCTCCGCCCGAGGGGTGATTTTTGTTGTTGTCTGACCCGCGGCTCTACCGACGGCACGACAACAAGAAAATCACCCCAAGGGTTGGAGATTTCTCTGTCACATCCTCTGAGGGTAGAGAATGATTATTTTTCTCCAACCCCATTATTTCAGCTACGACGTAAAAAAAAAAAAAAAAAAAAACCCACAGTAGTGTCTGAATGGCGCATGAATATCACCATTCACGTTTCATGACGTCACTGTTTGAATGTAAATCATTACTCAACATAATATAGATCGTAAAAAAATCAATGATATTTATTAATTATTCATTTACAATATAGTATTTCTGATATTATATATCAATAGATCGATCAACATATGCTTTATATACCACATTCGTATATAAACAGTCGTTTTTCTCCCTGTCACTTCAAAGCGTACTTTGCAGGTCGTGATCAGTGTAGCTGACCGCGACCGGTGCACATGGCGGGGAATTTCGAGTCTTTCCTCGCCAGGCAGATGCGTGACATATTTACACTAGCGAGACAACAAGTTGAAGTTTGGTCCGAAGAATTATTCGTCACTATCGCTGTCGTAAATAACGCGAGGCCGTCGACGTGTCAAATTTATTTCAGGAGCCTGTGGCACGGTGGTGGTGGGAAACATGTGGTTGTGGGTTTGAATGTTAATGTTTCCTCCACTAATTGTGGATCCATAGAATATGGACCGTGTAACATCAGTTGGATCAGAACACATGGATATGCTGTTGTGTTGTTGTGTTTGGGAATTATTTTTCTTTTGCGAAGAGGTTAGTGTTTTGAAATCTCTCAGTCTCAGCCATTTTGATTTTTGACCAGAGGATCGCGGGAGTTGTCTCCCTTTGTACAAAAGAGAAATAGTCACTAGAGCGAGGTCACCGAGTGCAGTCATGTGGGATAGATTTATCCTCCATGGTTGTTCCACATGGGACATGTCTATCCTACATAGGCAGAGGTGGGAGAAAAGGATATTCCGTATGGTAAGATAACAGATATGAAAATACTGGTAGTAGAGCTCAGGTTTGACAGAAATATAACAGAGGCTAGAGAATACAGCACGTTGAATTCATGAAAGAGCGTGTAGATATTGCTAGGGCAATATGACTGATTTGGATAATAAATCGATATTTTTGTAAAAGATTGAAAGGCTAAGCTGTACTCAGTTACTTCTGATGATATACAAAGCGAAGAACAAATCGATTCTTCTTAGATTAGTCTTGAAAATTTATTTGACTACGATAGGATTCCTTATATAGATGTCCATTCTCGTAGCCGAATTTCAGTTTGACATATTATTACCATATACGTACCTTCACATTCTGCTGTATATTGGTTACATACCCCATCCTTACAGGTGTCAGGGCATGTCTTGTCACAGTACCTTCCATATTTCCCGTTCACACAAGCTGAATCAACGTTTATTACAATGTAATAAGCATTTTCACTCACATTTCGAAACAAAAAGATGTATAATCAATTTGCGTGTTATATCAGGTATGTAGTTTTAGAATGTCGACTCTGATCATCAAATTTACTTCTCAATCGTAGAAAGGTGCAACAACGTATAAGCATTTCAAACACTGATTTGATGGTGTATAAATCCTTACGTGAGTAATACTCCTTCTAGTAAATAGAAATGGGTTTTTTTCTGAGTTACAGGTACATTTATTCAGACAATTTCAATCATAACAATGAAAGTCAAATGAATTCAATTTGCAAATAGAAATGACACAGTACTTACATGCGCAAACGCCAGTCTCCACATCGCATATTTTCCCGAAACAATCATCAAAACAGCCTACACACACAGTTCCGCTTTTGAAAAATCCTTCTGCACAATCTAAAAATGATTTGATATTTTGTCAGGAGTAGCATACACCAAGTTTACTATAAAGATACGACTGTACATATCAGAACCCCAGATAATAGTTTAAAACGACGAAGTAAGCACTATCAATAGTTGTACAAGTACTTCAGGGGATTTTATACATGTTTACATTAACTTTTAATGAAACCAAAACACTGTAAAACAAATTAATGTTGATGTCGAGGTAGAAAATATTTGAATGTCTGCATTTCGTTCTGACTTACCAAACGTTACATTATATTTGACACTCATGAATAATGTGTCATATTTAAAATTCATATTTGTCTATTTTCAGTTTTTTCCTTCAACAAAAAACTTCCTTTTCGAGCATTAGACTGCTGCTCAGCACAATGTACGAAGTTGTTCAGATATTAAAATCCATTTTCTAGAATTTCTGTTGTAAATACAGAGAAATATGTTTAACCCAAAAGTGCATGTTGATAGTGGTATGAATAACGATGATAAGCTTTCAGGATTGATACCATTCATGCATAACAAAGATTATTTTCAATAATATATATCACCAGAGAGATAGAGAGAGAGACTTTAAAACGCGAGATTTGTTTTGTACTGACTTTGAAAATAAGTAACAGCTATTAGTAACAGTTAAGATCTCTGACTGGAGAATCTATTTCTATAGCAAGACTAATCAGTATCATATTGCTAACGTAGTCTGAATTTGCTTTTACGTTCGTGCAATCAACGAAGGAAAGATTTGTTGACATTATAAAAACAGTTAACGTTACCTCTATTGCTTAAACAACATGGTTATCGATCAAGTGCTATATATCCCTGTTTATCTAAAGTACAAGAAACAGTGAAGTTCGTCCTTGTATCAAAATCATTGATAGAATAATTTACATTCCTTCTAGAAATACTTGAAATCTTAGCCCGCCTAGTATAGACATACAAGTATTGTATGTATTGTTGTGATCCTGTACAGTGGAAACGTTCAACTGTCTCCCACAAAACACCAAATTTTCCATTAAAGATTAGGTGACATGAACTACATTGATTCCTTTATTTATTGATAATTATTTCCAGACATAATTTTACTTTCTAATGATTTTAGCGAATCCAAACAAACTAATTCCACACGTAAGATTAAAACGACACATTATGACCCTTAGCCTATTACCGCTACATATTATAGAAAATATATAATAGTATATTCTTTAGCTTTAGACTCGAATGTTTAGACCTAAGTAACTATCTTGAAGTTCCCAAACAATAGAATGACTCCAGTGGATGTACATCATCTACATATCCATTAATGTTTCTGGTGTTAAATGGGGGTTATTAAATTCTTCATCACCTGTCATTGCCAGGGACAGTTATAGATTATTTTTCAACGAGTTAATGAATTGACATTCTAAACAATTCATCAATGTAAAATTGTTATACACCTAATTAGACGACAGTGAAGCCAAATTTCCAATGTGCTTGGTCCAACACAATGAATTTTTTTACCGAATCTGCATACTTAGGGTAAATGTTTATCGGGTTGGATCCGTCACCGAGATAAAAAGGTTGGACTACTGACTGATATAATACACCTGACAGTCTGGATGTATGTACAATGACGACAATAAAAAAGTAAATGTTTGCATTTACGTGAGTGTCCGTTACAATATAATAAACGGTAGCCGTCATTAAACATTTTCATTGAAGAATTCCTATACAAGTTGAAACTTTGCATGATATGTCAAATGTCAGTGGTCTGCACTTCCCGCATGTCTTCACAACATAGTAGGGCTAATAGAATCTTCCCCTACCCTGAGGGTGTGATAGAGAAATCTCCAACCCGAGGGGTGATTTTTTTGTTGTTGTCTAACCCGAGGCTCTGCCGACAGCTAGACAACAAGAAAATCACCCCGAGGGTTGGAGATTTCTCTGTCACATCCTCTGAGGATAGGGGATGATTATTTTTCTCTCACCCCATTATTTCCGCCACGACGTAAAAGATTGAAACGCTAAACTGAACACAGTTACTTCTGATGATATACAAAGCGAAGAACAAATCGATTCTTCTTAAATTAGTCTTGAAAATATATTTGACTAAGATAGGATTCCTTATACAGATGTCCATTCTCGTAACCGAATATCAGTTTGACATATTATTACCATATACGTACCTTCACATTCTGCTGTATGTTGGTCACATACCCCATCCTTACAGGTGTCAGGGCATGTCCTGTCACAGAAGCCTCCGTAGTTCCCGTTCACACAAGCTGAATCAACGTTTATTACAATGTAATAAGCATTTTCACTCACATTTCGAAACAAAAAGATGTATAATCAATTTGCGTGTTATATCAGGTATGTAGTTTTAGAATGTCGACTCTGATCATCAAATTCACTTCTCAATCGTAGAAAGGTGCAACAACGTATAAGCATTTCAAACACTGATTTGATGGTGTATAAATCCTAACGTGAGTAATACTCCTTCTTGTAATAGAAATAAAGTTATTTTCTGAGTTACAGGTACATGTATTCAGACAATTTCAATCATGACAATGAAAGTAAAATAAATCCAATGTGCAATTAGAAATGACACAGTACTTACATGCGCAAACGCCAGTCTCCACGTCGCATATTTTCCCGAAACAATTATCAAAACATCTTATACACACAGTCCCGCTTTTAAAAAACCCTTCTGCACAATCTAAAAATGATTTGATATTTTGTCAGGAGTAGCATACACCAAGTTTACTATAAAGATACGACTGTACATATCAGAACCCCAGATAATAGTTTAAAACGACGACGTAAATACTATTAATAGCTGTACAGGTACTTCAGGGGATTTTATACATGTTTACATAAACATGTAATGAAACCGAAACACTGAAAAAAAATAATGTTGATGTCGAGGTAGGAATTATATGAATGTCTGCATTTCGGTCTGACTTACCAAACGTTACATTATGATTGACACTCATGAATAACGTGTCATATTTAAAATTCATATTTGTCTATTTTCAGTTTTTTCTTCAACGAAAAACTTCCTTTTCGAGCATAAGACTGCTACTCAGCACAATGTACGAAGTTGTTCAGATATTAAAATCCATTTTCTAGAATTTCTGTTGTAAATACAGAGATATATGTTTAACCCAAAAGTGCATGTTGATAGTGGTATGAATAACCATGATAAGCTTTCAGGATTGATACCATTCATGCATAACAAAGATTATTTTCAATAATATATATCACCAGAGAGATAGAGAGAGAAACTTTAAAACGCGAGATTTGTTTGAACTGACTTTGAAAATAAGTAACAGTTATTGGTAACAGTTACGTTCTCTAACTGGTGAATCTATTTCTATAGCAAGACTAATCAGTATCATATTGCTAACGTAGTCTGAATTTGCTTTTATGTTCGTGCATTCAACGAAGGAAAGATTTGTTGACATTATAAAAACATTAAATGTTACCTCTATTGCTTAAACAGCATTGCTATCGATCAAGTGCTATACATCCCTGTTTATCTAAAATACATGAAACTGTGAAGTTCGTCCTTGTACCAAAAGCATTTATAGAATTATTTACATTCCTTCTAGAAATACTTGAAATCTTAGCCCGCCTAGTATAGACATACAAGTATTGTATGTATTGATGTGATCCTGTACAGTGCAAACGTTCAACTGTCTACCACAAAACACCAACTTTTCCATTATTAATTAGGTGATATGAACTACATTGATTCCTTTATTTATTGATAATTATTTCCAGACATAATTTTACATTCTAGTGAATTTAGCGAATCCAAACAAACTAATTCCACACGTAAGATTAAAACGACACATTAGGACCCTTAGCCTATTACCGCTACATATTATGGAAATTATATAATGTTATATTCTTTGGCTTTAGACTCGAATGTTTAGACCAAAATAACTATCTTGAAGTTCCCAAACAATAGAATGACTCCAGTGGATGTACATCATCTACATATCCATTAATGTTTCTGGTGTTAAATGGGGGTAATTAAATTCTTCATCACCTGTCATTGCCAGGGACAGTCATAGATTATTTTTCAACGAGTTAATGAATTGACATTCTAAACAATTCATCAATGTAAAATTGTTATACACCTAATCAGACGACAGTGAAGCCAAATTTCCAATGTGCTTGGTCCAACATAATGGATTTTTACCGAATCTGCATACTTCGGGTAAATGTTTATCGGATAGGGTTCATCACCGAGGAAAAAGGTTGGACTGTTGACTGATATAATACACCTGACAGTCTGGATGTATGTACAATGACGACAATGAAAAAGTAAATGTTTGCATTTACGTGAGTGTCCGTTACAATATAATAAATGGTAGCCAAAGTTGAAACTTTGCATGGTATGTCAAATGTCAGTGGTCTGCACTTCCCGCATGTCTTCACAACATAGTAGTGCTAATAGAATCTTCCCCTACCCTGAGGGTGTGATAGAGAAATCTCCAACCCGAGGGGTGATTTTTTTTGTTGTTTTCTAACCCGAGGCTCTGCTAGACAACAAGAAAATCACCCCGAGGGATGGAGATTTCTCTGTCACATCCTCTGAGGATTGGGGATGATATTTTTCTCCAACCCCATTTTTCCGCCACGACGTAAAAAAAAAAAAAAAAAATCCCACCGTAGTGTCTGAATGGCGCATGAATATCACCATTCACGTTTCATGACGTCACTATTTGCATTTAAATCATTACGCAACATAATATAGATCGTAAACAAATCTATGATATTTATTAATTATTCATTTACAATATAGTATTTCTGATATTATATATCAATAGATCGATCAACATATGCTTTATATACCACATTCATATATAAACAGTCGTTTTTCTCCCTGTCACTTCAAAGCGTACTTTGCAGGTCGTGATCAGTGTAGCTGACCGCGACCGGTGCACATGGCGGGGAATTTCGAGTCTTTCCTCGCCAGGCAGATGCGTGACATATTTACACTAGCGAGACAACAAGTTGAAGTTTGGTCCGAAGAATTATTCGTCACTATCGCTGTCGTAAATAACGCGAGGCCGTCGACGTGTCTAATTTATTTCAAGAGCCTGTGGCACGGTGGTGGTGGGAAACATGTGGTTGTGGGTTTGAATGTTAATGTTTCCTCCACTAATTGTGGATCCATAGAATATGGACCGCGTAACATCAGTTGGATCAGAACACATGGATATGCTGTTGTGTTGTTGTGTTTGGGAATTATTATTCTTTTGCGAAGAGGTTAGTGTTTTGAAATCTCTCAGTCTCAGTCATTTTGATTTTTGAACAGACGATCGCGGGAGTTGTCTCCCTTTGTACAAAAGAAAAATGGTCACTCGAGCGAGGTCACCGAGTGCAGTTTTGTGGGATAGATTTATCCTCTATGGTTGTTCCACATGAGACATGTCTATCCTACATGGGCAGAGGTGGGAGAAAAGGAAATTCCGTATGGTAAGATAACAAATATATAAATAATGGTAGCAGATCTCAGGTTTGACAGAAATATAACAGAGGCTAGAGAATACAGCACGTTCAATTCACGGAAGAGCGTGTAGATTATTGCTAGGGTAATATGGCTATGGATTAAATAATAAACCGATATTCTTGTAAAAGATTGAAAGGCTAAGCTGTACACAGTTACTTCGGATAATACAAAGCGAAGAACAAATCTATTCTTCTTCAATTAGTCTTGAAAATATATTTGACTACGATAGGATTCCTTGTATAGATGTCCATTCTCGTAGCCGAATTTCAGTTTGACATATTATTACCATATACGTACCTTCACATTCTGCTGTATGTTGGTCACATACCCCATCCTTACAGGTGTCAGGGCATGTGTTGCCACAGAAACGTCCATAGTTCCCGTTCACACAAGCTAAACCAACGTTTATTACAATGTAATAAGCATTTTCACTCACATTTCGAAACAAGAAGATGTATAATCTATTTGCGTGTTATATCAGGTATGTAGTTTTAGAATGTCGACTGTGATCATCAAATTCACTTCTCAATCGTAGAAAGGTGCAACAACGTATAAGCATTTCAAACACTGATTTGATGGTGTATAAATCCTTACGTGAGTAATACTCCTTCTAGTAAATAGAAATGAAGTTATTTTCTGAGTTACAGGTACATGTATTCAGACAATTTCAATCATGACAATGAAAGTAAAATAAATCCAATGTGCAATTAGAAATGACACAGTACTTACATGCGCAAACGCCAGTCTTCACGTCGCATATGTTCCCGAAACAATTATCAAAACATCCTATACACACAGTCCCGCTTTTGAAAAATCCTTCTGCACAATCTAAAAATGATTTGATATTTTGTCAGGAGTAGCATACACCAGTGTTACTATAAATATACGACTGTACATATCAGAACCCCAGAGAATCATTTAAAACGACGAAGTAAGCACTATTAATAATTGTACAGGTACTTCAGGGGAATTTATACATGTTTACATAAACATGTAATGAAACCAAAACACTGTAAAACAAATTAATGTTGATGTCGAGGTAGGAATTATATGAATGTCTGCATTTCGGTCTGACTTACCAAACGTTACATTATAATTGACACTCATGAATAATGTGTCATATTTAAAATTCATATTTTTCTATTTTCAGTTTTCTCTTCAACGAAAAACTTCCTTTTCGATCATAAGACCGCTGCTCAGCACAATGTACGAAGTTGTTCAGATATTAAAATCCATTTTCTAGAATTTCTGCTGTAAATATAGAGAAATATGTTTAACCCAAAAGTGCATGTTGATAGTGGTATGAATAACCATGATAAGCTTTCAGGATTGATACCATTCATGCATAACAAAGATTATTTTCAATAATATATATCACCAGAGAGATAGAGAGAGAGACTTTAAAACGCGAGATTTGTTTTGTACTGACTTTGAAAATAAGTAACAGTTATTAGTAACAGTTACGATCTCTGACTGGAGAATCTATTTCTATAGCAAGACTAATCAGTATCATATTGCTAACGTAGTCTGAATTTGCTTTTACGTTCGTGCAATCAACGAAGGAAAGATTTGTTGACATTATAAAAACATTAAATGTTACCTCTATTGCTTAAACAACATGGCTATCGATCAAGTGCTATATATACCTGTTTATCTAAAGTACAAGAAACAGTGAAGTTCGTCCTTGTACCAAAATCATTGATAGAATTATTTACATTCCTTCTAGAAATACTTGAAATCTTAGCCCGCCTAGTATAGACATACACGTATTGTATGTATTGTTTGTGATCCTGTACAGTGCAAACGTTCAACTGTCTACCACAAAACACCAAATTTTCCATTATTAATGAGATGACATGAACTACATTGATTCCTTTATTGATTGATAATTATTTTCAGACATAATTTTACATTCTAATGATTTTAGCGAATCCAAACAAACTAATTCCACACGTAAGATTAAAACGACACATTATGACCCTTGGCCTATTACCGCTACATATACTGAACAAAATAAGTTAAGGATCATAAACTTGAAACAGTGCAGTTTTACATACAAATAATAATATGATTATATTTTAAATTTTAATGACAGAACATTCATTTTAGTCTTTAATTACACAAAACAAATTCATTTGTGGTAATTGCTACCAAGAGCAGATAACCCTGAGTAACATCACCCTTGAAATCAAAGTGTAAGAGGAAGTAGAGCAAGTTAATCATGTAGACAAGGAAAACTCATCAAACTGCAATTGGCAGTTTAATAGGCAGTATGACCTCCGTTGACATCAATAACTGCCCTGCAACGTCTGCACATGCTCCTTATTAGTCGTCGGTGGCTGATCTGTGGGATGCGCTGCCATTCCTCTTGCAGAGCAATCATAAGCTGTTGGCGGTTCTGTGGCGGATTAGGTCGAGCTGAAACCCGGCGTTGCAAGGTGTCCCAAACATGCTCGATAGGGTTCAGATCAGGAGAACGACTTGGCCAGTCCATGCGAACGATTGCTTCACGTTGAAGATAGTCGTTGACCACACGAGCACGGTGAGGACGAGCATTATCATCCATCAGAATAAAATCATGGCCAACAACTCCTGCAATGGGCCTTACTATAGGGTGTAGAATCTCGTCCCTGTATCGAACAGCTGTTAAAGATCCATTGTCTATGATGTAGAGGTCTGTATGGAAGTCAACACTGATCCCTGCCCAAACCATCACTGACCCACCACCAAAGCGATCATGCTGGACAACACAGCAGTCTGCATAGCGCTCTCCTTGGGTTCTCCATACCCTCCTCCTACCGTCATGGAAGTCAACACAAAACCTAGACTCATCTGTGAACATAACATTTCTGCAATGACGTAATTGCCAATTCAAATGATGAGTGGCCCATTGATGTCTGGATTGTCGATGACCTCTGGATAAAATTGGTCGGACTGCTGGTCTTCTAGCTCGTAAATTAGAGGCATGGAGTCTGTTTCTGATTGTCTGGGATGAAATCCTTAGATTTGTAGCACGCTGAAACTGAAGATTCAAGACAGGAGCACTCAAAAACCGCTGACGTCGTGCCGTGATGCAAATGAATCTGTCCTGTCGGGCTGTCGTACAGCGTGGTCGTCCAGATCTGGGGCGTTGACGGACGTTATTTGTCTGTTGATAGCGATTCCATAGCCTACTAATCACGCTCTGAGAAACATGAAGCTGTGCCGCCACATTTCGTTGAGTTTGACCAGCTTGAAGGAGCCCTATAGCTCGCGCGGCTTCCATATCATTTAAATGTCTTCGCATGATTAGTTTTTCAAGTTTTCGTTACAAATTGATTAAATGTTTCCAAATTCAACTTTTTTTAGCTTAGAAGTAACAGAATCAAAACCTGCAAGATTCCTCTGTAGTAATAGACCAGTCAGTTTTTCACACCACCATAGTTAACTAGAGCGGAACGGCAAGACCTTCAGATGCACGTGCTTTCACCTTTGACATGACTTTAGGTACATATTGGAGAAACTACGAGTGCAATTACCGGCAATACATGATTTGAATTTTTAAAGATATTATGGTCACAATTTATGATCCTTAACTTATTTTGTCCAGTATATAATGGAAATTATATAATGTTATATTCTTTGGCTTTAGACTCGAATGTTTAGACCAAAATAACTATCTTGAAGTTCCCAAACAATAGAATGACTCCAGTGGATGTACGTCATCTACATATCCATTAATGTTTCTGGTGTTAAATGGGGGTAATTAAATTCTTCATCACCTGTCATTGCCAGGGACAGTCATAGATTATTTTTCAACGACGTAATGAATTGACATTCTAAACAATTCATCAATGTAAAATTGTTATACACCTAATTAGACGACAGTGAAGCCAAATTTCCAATGTGCTTGGTCCAACACAGTGATTTTTATTCCGAATCTGCATACTTAGGGTAAATATTTATCGGGTAGGGTCCATCACCGAGGAAAAAGGTTGGACTGTTGACTGATATAATACACCTGACAGTCTGGATGTATGTACAATGACGACAATAAAAAAGTAAATGTTTGCATTTACGTGAGTGTCCGTTACAATATAATAAACGGTAGCCATCATTAAACATTTTCATTGAAGAATTCCTATACAAGTTAAAACTTTGCATGGTATGTCAAATGTCAGTGGTCTGCACTTCCCGCATGTCTTCACAACATAGTAGGGCTAATAGAATCTTCCCCTACCCTGAGGGTGTGATAGAGAAATCTCCAGCCCGAGGGGTGATTTTTTTGTTGTTGTCTAACCCGAGGCTCTGCCGAGGGCTAGACAACAAGAATATCACCCCGAGGGATGGAGATTTCTCTGTCACATCCTCTGAGGGTAGGGGATGATTATTTTTCTCCAACCCCATTATTTCCGCCACGACGTAAAAAAAAAAAAAAAAAAAATCCCACCGTAGTGTCTGAATGGCGCATGAATATCACCATTGACGTTTCAAGACAGTAAAATCATTACGCAACATAATATAGATCGTAAAAAAATCAATGATATTTATTAATTATTCATTTACAATATAGTATTTCTGATATTATATATCAATAGATCGATCAACATATGCTTTATATACCACATTCGTATATAAACAGTCGTTTTTCTCCCTGTCACTTCAAAGCGTACTTTGCAGGTCGTGATCAGTGTAGCCGACCGCGACCGGCGCACCTGGCGGGGAATTTCGAGTCTTTCATCGCCAGGTAGATGCGTGACATATTTACACTAGCAAAACAACAAGTTGAAGTTTGGTCCGAAGAATTATTCGTCACTATCGCTGTCGTAAATAACGCGAGGCCGTCGACGTGTCAAATTTATTTCAGGAGCCTGTGGCACGGTGGTGGTGGGAAACATGTGGTTGTGGGTTTGAATGTTAATGTTTCCTCCACTAATTGTGGATCCATAGAATATGGACCGTGTAACATCAGTTGGATCAGAACACATGGATATGCTGTTGTGTTGTTGTGTTTGGGAATTATTTTTCTTTTGCGAAGAGGTTAGTGTTTTGAAATCTCTCAGTCTCAGCCATTTTGATTTTGGGGCAGACGATTGCGGGATTTGTCTACCTTTGTACAAAAGAGAAATAGTCACTCGAGCGAGGTCACCGAGTGCAGTTATGTGGGATAGATTTATCCTCCATGGTTGTTCCACATGAGACATGTCTATCCTACATGGGCAGAGGTGGGAGAAAAGGAAATTCCGTATGGTAAGATAACAAATATATAAATAATGGTAGCAGAGCTCAGGTTTGACAGAAATATAACAGAGGCTAGAGAATACAGCACGTTCAATCCACGAAAGAGCGTGTAGATATTGCTGGGGTAATATGGCTATGGATTGAATAATAAACCGATATTCTTGTAAAAGATTGAAAGGCTAAGCTGTACACAGTTACTTATATAAATATAAACTTTATTTATTTTACAACAATTGCGAAACAAGTTATGTCAACTTATACTAATCACTCTTGTTGGCCCGGATGTAAGCGCGCGAGGGGTCTTATTGTGGGAGGAAACCGGAGTACCCGGGGAAAACCCACAGTTACTTCTGATAATACAAAGCGAAGAACAAATCGATTCTTCTTTAGTCTTGAAAATATATTTGACTACGATAGGATTCCTTATATAGATGTCCATTCTCGTAGCCGAATTTCAGTTTGACATATTATTACCATATACGTACCTTCACATTCTGCTGTATGTTGGTCGCATACCCCATCCTTACAGGTGTCAGGGCATGTCTTGTCACAGAAGCTTCCATAGTTCCCGTTCACACAAGCTAAATCAACGTTTATTACAATGTAATAAGCATTTTCACTCACATTTCGAAACAAAAAGATTTATAATCAATTTGCGTGTTATATCAGGTATGTAATTTTAGAATGTCGACTCTGATCATCAAATTTACTTCTCAATCGTAGAAAGGTGCAACAACGTATAAGCATTTCAAACACTGATTTGATGGTGTATAAATCCTTACGTGAGTAATACTCCTTCTAGTAACTAGAAATGGGGTTATTTTCTGAGTTACAGGTACATGTATTCAGACAATTTCAATCATGACAATGAAAGTAAAATGAATCCAATGTGCAATTAGAAATGACACAGTACTTACATGCGCAAACGCCAGTCTCCACATCGCATATTTTCCCGAAACAATTATCAAAACATCCTATACACACAGTCCCGCTTTTGAAAAATCCTTCTGCACAATCTAAAAATGATTTGATATTTTGTCAGGAGTAGCATACACCACGTTTACTATAAAGATATAACTGTACATAATAGAACACCAGAGAATAGTTTAAAACGCCGAAGTAAACACTATTAATAGTTGTACCGGTACTTCAGGGGATTTTATACATGTTTACATAAACATGTAATGAAACCAAAACATTGTAAAAGAAATTAATGTTGATGTCGAGGTAGGAATTATATGAATGTCTGCATTTCGGTCTGACTTACCAAACGTTACATTATATTTGACACTCATGAATAATATGTCATATTTAAAATTCATATTTTTCTATTTTCAGTTTTTTCTTCAACGAAAAACTTCCTTTTCGATCATAAGACCGCTGCTCAGCACA
Source organism: Ylistrum balloti (assembly GCF_031769215.1). Taxonomy (NCBI): domain Eukaryota; kingdom Metazoa; phylum Mollusca; class Bivalvia; order Pectinida; family Pectinidae; genus Ylistrum; species Ylistrum balloti. The sequence goes on along the minus strand of NW_026782940.1, from coordinate 48,149 downwards.
ATGTACGAAGTTGTTCAGATATTAAAATCCATTTTCTAGAATTTCTGTTGTAAATACAGAGAAATATGTTTGACCCAAAAGTGCATGTTGATAGTGGTATGAATAACCATGATAAGCTTTCAGGATTGATATCATTCATGCATAACAAAGATTATTTTCAGTAATATATATCACCAGAGAGATAGAGAGAGAAACTTTAAAACGCGAGATTTGTTTTGTACTGACTTTGAAAATAAGTAACAGTTATTAGTAACAGTTACGATCTCTGACTGGAAAATCTATTTCTATAGCAAGACTAATCAGTATCATATTGCTATCGTAGTCTGAATTTGCTTTTACGTTCGTGCATTCAACGAAGGAAAGATTTGTTGACATTATAAAAACATTAAACGTTACCTCTATTGCTTAAACAACATGGCTATCGATCAAGTGCTATACATCCCTGTTTATTTAAAGTAAAAGAAATAGTGAAGTTCGTCCTTTTACCGAAATCCTTTATAGAATTATTTACATTCCTTCTGCAAATACTTGAAATCTTAGCCCGCCTAGTATCAACATACAAGTATTGTATGTATTGTAATCATGTACAGTGCAAACTTTCAAATATCCACCAGAAAAGACCAATTTTTCCATTATTAATTAGGTGACATAAACTACATTGATTCCTTTATTGATTGATAATTATTTTCAGACATAATTTTACATTCTAATGATTTTACCGAATCCAAACAATTTTTTTCTACATGGAAGATTAAAATGACACATTATGACCCTTAGCCTATTACCACTGCATATTATGGATATTATATAATGTTATATTCTTTGGCTTTAGACTCGAATGTTTAGGCCGAAAGTAACTATCTTGAAGTTCTCAAACAATAGAATGACTCCAGTGGATGTACGTCATTTATATATTTATTAAGGGTTCATTAAATCATAAGTTTGAAACAATCCACGTGAGGTGTCTAATTATTAACTTACATGTACATCGACCAGTGTCAGGGTTACACGAGTTGTTAACACAGGTTGTACTACAGTTGGAATCACAGTTGTTGTTACCAAATTTCCCCAATGGACAACCTGAAAGTCATGTATATGATAAATACTTAGGGACACATGAAGCAATGTCGTAAAAATATAATAATAATACTTATTGTCATTTGTGTCTAAAATGGATTAAGATTTTTCTGTCTGATTTATTATTATATAAATATTCCAAAGAAAACGTCACTGTATGTGAATTGAAATGATTTCTAACATTGTAAATATGAAGAGCGATAGAGACATGTCTATACCTGATATTTCCGCCACATATAATCTCAGTTTGTGGTTTAAAAAGTACTTTACATGATAAAGCATACATACAATGATTGATGGTTTTTAGATATATAACAAATAACTTTGATTGAAGTAAAAACAGGAATATATACGTAATGATGTGTGCTTTTTTATTGTGTATCAAGTATTGATATATCAATACAGTTATGCAGTGGTATATGATGAAAGGATAAAATATTCGTATGCATGAACTAGTAAGCAAAGATCACGGAAAAATTAATCAGTATTTTCATATCTATATATTAAAGTACAAACGTCATAGTTAATTCATTTTCTCGGATTTTGTGATTTATCTGAAAGTACATCTTTGAACCAGTGGCGATCGCCTCGATATGGGTCGCCCGCATCTGTGACGTCATCAGTTCAAAGCTGCCAAAACAGCCCAATAGAAATATGCAAGAAAACCTCCAATGATATTCGAGCTTTTCAGCTACTTATGTGCTATATTCCGTTGAGATTTACTTCTGTATGTTATACCAAAGTGCTACATCGATATAGAAAGGACTTTTTACAATTTAGCTTATGACATTACTTCCTTTCCTTTTTTCCTGGCAAATAATGCAGTGTATATAGACCCATGTTTAAATAATGCATAGTGTGTTTGTCTTTACCATGCGAAAACGTTTTCGCTACGTTTTAGCGTCATCTTTATACCGATTAAACGAATATTTTTTATCTCAAACTTTACTACTTTGAATGCTGCGATCAATTTGGATACGATTTTGTGACTTTACAATCAATAGGGTCCAATTTAACGAGTTACGTTTATGTTGATTAGTAGTAGAAGGACATGTCAATATCATACACTTTACTCGTAAATATCGCGGTATTTAGCCGGCCTAACTTTTCAACCTTTCTTAATTTTGGATCATCAGAAAAAATACTTTATCAATTTCTATTTTTGCATAGGGAACTCTTTAACTTAGTCTTCTTTATATAGTATATTGTTAACTAAGAGTGACGGAAACTACGAAGTCCTAAAACGAATTTAAGTTACCATTTTTTCTTTGTTCTTTTCAGACCATTGATGCATAATTTTATATATGGCATATGAATTATAAACTACGTTAAACATGTTTTTGTGTTCTGAAGTAAATATTGTGTTTTCTAGGAAGAAAAGCGTGCTTCTATCTAGTTTATTTATTCATTTATTTCAAATCATTGAATCAATATGTTTGTAAATTGTATATGACATTTGTATTTTTAATTATTTATAGGATACTTTAGTGTTCATGTGAATTCTCGGTGAAAAAAAGTGTTTTCTTGGTGAAATTATTTCAAGTTGATCACTACGACAGAACATCACAGTCTAGAGAGAACTAAACGTTTCGGCAACCCGGCTGACTGAAACTGTTCATTATTTGTGTGTGTTTTATGACATTATTCCCGTCCATACTATATATGTATATATCAGTAAACGATATTTTCTTACTGAATGAGCTCACCATAAATTTCGACTTCACAGAGTTCGAGGATAGCGTAGTCAGAATACCAACTGTAAGGTTTGTCTGGTCGTCGATCAACATAGATAGTCAGGTAGATTGTGTTGCCTGTACACGATTGAATAGATGGAGCAAGGTCCATCGATTGCCATGTAGATGTTGTATCTGTATGACAGTTGTCACCGTTTCTCCAATCTGTTGTATTTGACAGGTATATCTGAAAGCCACCAAATCGCCCTGCCTGACTTTGGACTACATCATCTATGCAAAATAAAGTAAAATGAAGTCAGATAAAATAATGCTTTGATAATATTTTTGACGTAATCCTTGAGTTGAATATTACTTTGATTAAAACCCAACAATTATAACCATGCATTATATTTCAATAGTTTAGAGAACACACGCGCACACACAAATAAGAAGAAAATACCAATAAGTAAATAGAATCATAATCCAAACGTATATGCAACTACAAAGTTCTTTTTTGCCATTTATGAAGAAAGCGATAGTATGACTTTGTTTATCGCGAAGTACATTTTTGGATGTTGATATCTTACTGATGCCGAAAGTTCACTTTTTACACAATGTTTTCTTGTTATTATAGCAACTGATCGACGCGTGTAACTGATCAAATGTCATCACCAAGTAGATCTTTGGTATTGAAAAAAGCCTTCAGATTATTTTAACATACTTGACCCATGTGACCTTGAACATAAGAAAAGGTAATTAATATTATCAACCTTAATAGCCGTTAAATTGGGCATTTAACATTGGAAACATCAAGTGTCTAGAATGTGTAGAACTTATTTTTTTCGTATTTTTTCGGGTTTTCGTCTTTTCGTTAATACTTTTTTTTTGTTTTGGCGAGTTTTCGTCTTTCCGTTTTGTTGCTTTCCGGCTTGGATGCAAGAGAAGACACACCTATTTTGAACCGACAAGACCTGTAACTTGCATGTTTCATTGAACCGTGTACCTGTACGGTTTTTATATTACTCTCGGTGATTCGTGAGTGGACCCGATTGTTTTAAAAAAGAAACACGACACGCAGATAAAAATGAGACTAATATGAAAGTTCGAAAGATAGACGTGTCGATTACTCAGATTTGAGCGCTAAGCTAACTTGTACATACTTATTTAATGCCTGACGTTGGTCAAAAACTGTTTGATTGAAACATACTTCATGTATTGTAATTACCATCGCCTTCCCCTCTTCACTACATGATGTTACGTTCTTCATTCAAAATATGAACATTTCTTCCGAGAATATTTCGTTCATTTGTTTAATTTAAAAAAAAATATTATTACGTACAGAGAAGAATATAGCAATTGTGTTATTATCTTATATATAATTATATGGAATAGACTCATTGATAAATTTACCGTTTATAAAAAGAAACAGGTCCGATACTCCGAAGGTCCGTTACTCCGAAAACACCGCAAAACTGAGTGAGAATTATTGTTAAACAACAATAAAACACCAATTGTGTGAGGTTTCTTCATAGATAGACAAACATATGCGTTTAATAGTTCACATCTGTAATTACGCACGTTTCATTAATGTCTGTGTTATGCATGACCAAATACATTGTATCTCCCGCGAAATACACTTAATAAAGAGGGATGAATGTTAGCTTAATAATACTGTTCAACTTTATTTCATGTATTTTATGCTAGTGTTACTGCACCAACGACATAACTTTAAAATATGAAATACCAACATTTATCAATTTATAAATGAAAAATGATTTTAAAATAAGCTTACTGTTTTCTCAGGACAGGGGTGGGGGGTGGGGGGTTGGGGGCTGAAGTTATTCAGCTTTTCTGAGTGAAGGGGGATAACTCTTACAAGATTTCTGGTAAACTTTATACTTTCAAGCGCCCCAACAACCCAATCATTGTAGCTTTATTCCGGGACCAGCCAGGCGGGAAAAATGTTCCCACCCACCCATCCCTTTTGCCAGTGAGCTACATTCATCAAGATTATCATTAAGGACTGATTTGGTAATATTTTCTGCCTCGAGTTCTCCTACATGTCCAGACGTTTCCGAAGATTCTGATATTGCTGTGAACAGACCAGGCTGGTCTCTATGCATCCACATACCCCTCACCGCAGTATAGGACAGGTGTGGAAATTCATTGTTGTATAGTGTATGTGTAGTGTTCCTATTAGCAGAACGTTGAACTTAATAGGGTAATGTTTCCGACTGGATACAACCCGGGGTCGAATTCCGAGGACTTGTTCAGGTATTTGTGTGAAGTTGTCTCAGAAAAGTGAACTAGTACTATTGTCAGTTCATTACATTCTTTTATACTGTTTTTTTACCAATTGGAACATTAAGATTATGACCAGAGCACAGTCCATTTCAATAAAGGATAAACATTTTAGGCAGTTTGACTGCTGCGATATGTGAATAATTCAATTTTAAATGATATGGTGCGCTTTGCATTATGTTCAGTAGCAGCAATACTATGAATGTTGGGTGTTTATGTCTAGTGTCCATGTAAAACTTAAGGATTTGAAACCGAAAAGAAAGGGATTTTTGTTTTAGCATTTTTTTTTATACAATTTGGATTGTGTTGCATAGAGCTTATATTAATCAAATTCACAAACAATTGAGGCCAACCCGTGCTACCTGGGTGGTGCTGATGTGCTCTACATATATTGGAGAATACAGGCGATCAGTTCTGAGTTCTCGGGATCCTGCCAGAAACCATTGCTATGGCCTTGATAACTTCCATTATTTGAAAGTTAGTGATGGTGTAATTAGATAACTTCCATTATTTGAAAGTTAGTGATAGTGTAATTGGGCACTAGTCATAGTAAGTTGTATTGTTGGCTTTCTTAAATAAATGATGATTTAATGGTATATTTATTCTTTGTCTTGTTTTACCTTATTGTTAATATTCTGCTTTGTAATTAATGTGAATAATGACGATATCAGAAGTTTTTTGTAAATTCAAGTAAAGAAAGTTTATACATGTACATCAGCTCATCTTTATTGATTGACTATTTTTGTCATTTCTGTTAAACTGAATGTGTGACCGAGCTTGACACATCGATCACATGACATAACGTTTTCATATTGAAATGAGGTGTTGTAAATTCAGTTGAGAGTAGTTGCCATCAAAAACGATTTACATGTATTCGACGGGACAGTTTACATGTGTTTTAATGCACGTCCCAATTATTCATATTTCTTAAGATCACGAGAACGGGATGACTACATTTCGGTGTCGAATGTAAGTTTAATATCCTAACAAAGAAATTTCCCTTTTAACTTATTTCGTTTATTTATTTATTTTTGCATTATCTATCGCTATATCTCGGCCAACTTTTACAGCTTTATTACTACAGTATGATACATTCTAACATAAATGGAAATAAGTAACATTTAGCAGGATCCGAATTCTACTTTCCAGCAACTGGATTCTTATAATTAGAAGTAGTATTTTAAAGAGCACAGTATATCGATTCACGTAGCGTGCATTTTTCAATATACATTCCGTGCAACGCAATATTTTACGATTGATCAAACTATTACTTATCATAATACATCAAAGGAGGAGTGCCAAATTTGGGCCTTCTGGTGGCCATGACGAATAATGCATCTATAAACAATACGTTCATCACGTGCAGTGTATTTATTTGAAATATTTTTGCATGAATTAGAGCAATGAATAAGTTACAGTCAGGGTAAGAGAGGCATGCCATTTAAATAAACTAGTTACAATTTAAAGTGCAAGAGCACCAGTCACTATCTTATTCCGGTTAATGAAAATGAATATTGAATTATACTGTATGAAAAAATATTTTAAATAAATTTCACAGTATAATAATTCTTCCGTGCATTATTTGTACTCTTGAGCTTTAACATAAGATGATTTGACACTAGAGCTTTAACATAAAATCGTATGGCATCATGACATCTCCCTGATGTATACCTTGTTAATGGACTTGTTTTAAACACTAGCAAACTTCAGTAATCTACAATGCAGTGTATGTAACACATGGTATATCCAGATGTATAAGTATACCTTGTTCTGTGCAGTTCGTACATGCATAGACTTATGCACATATCTTGTGAATAACTAAACCGTTAAATGTAATTTCATTCATACAAGTGTGACATATATATAATAGTATTATAGTGTTTTCCTTAGTTTTTATTAAATTTTTGTTATTTTTGTAAAATGCCAGTACACAAATACTGTGCTTGCTGCAAAGCAGATTATAAAGTCAGAATATATTGTCTGAATCAGGCAGATTCATTTCAATGTTCTTCAGTCACTCACTTCTACCAGTGAAGACTCAAAACTGGATTCATCTGAAATATCAGAAATATCAGAAATCCTGCTTTCACTGATATCACTGGCTCTAGAAAAAAAGTTGTTTAGACTTTGATTCACCTGTTGGATTAACTGATCAAGATTATTATCGACTCACAGGACTTTATAAATGTTGCTTCGAAGGTGTACAATCTTTGGATTGAATATTCTAATGGACTGACCCCAATATCAGGCTGGTATTGTCAATGTAAGGCTGGAGCCAGAGTAGTCGGCTGCTGTGCCCACATTGCATTTGTCCTATGGTATGACCGACACCAGTCTGATACTACACAAACAACTGCCTCCTCAAGTTTCCTTAGCTGTGTTGATGACGAAATGACGGTGGAGAACTGATCAGATTATGGCAGCGACAGTGATTCCTAAATATCCCAACACCACCATTCCCCTTACTAAAGCAGTAAACAAAAATACAATTCTGTAAGTAATAGACAAAGGTAATTTATGATCCTGTGAAACCCGGTGCTAAATTGATTTTTTTCCATTTTAATATCATCCATATTTGTAAAAATATTTCAAATACATACACTGCACGTGATAAACGTATTGTTTATAGATGCATTAAGACAAAAAACGATGCTCAAGTGTGACTTAATTAGTAATAAGGGCACTTAATTACCGTGACCTACTTTTCAACAATGGCATATTTTTTGGTCATTTTTTCTAATGAAGGTTTTAAAATATATCATCAAATGACATTTAAGAGAAAAAAACTAAAAAAAATTTTTTAGTTAATGTCATGTCATTACCGTCTGACCTCAAGTTTTTAATAAACAAAAAATAAAAAGTATTCGTCATGGCCACCAGAAGGCCCAAATTGGCACTCCTCCTTATATGTTTGTGTTTTTTTTAATGAAAAGAGCGGAACCCTTTATACCAGAAAGAAGCAAAACGAAAAGACGAAAACCCGCAAAAGCGTCAAAGTAAAAGGACGAAGACGCCAAACACATTCGTAAGCCTAATGTTTGTTTATGAAAGAATAGAAACTCATATAAAACACGACGTGTAATATGCAGAAATTTATAAGGATTCCCTGTTGTCAAACCCATACATATAAATATGCATCCATACAAAAAATCTAAAAGATATTACTTTAATTTCTTTAATAATGCATATAATAGGTAGTGCACTATTCATTTCTTGTGACGTTACTTAATTATCATCACTGTTTGTACTAGTCTGGTCCATTTAGACTATAATGTCTTCAATTTATATCATATACTTCGTAAATTAAAAAAAGCTATCGCTAGCAAATTTATAATAACGAGATAACCTAAGTCGTAATAACGAGATAACGTAACTCGTAATAACGAGATAGCCTTTACTTTTCATGTAGTACTAATCGGGTTTCGTAGAAACAACACAAATGGATTATGCAATTGGTGGAGCTAACGTTTGTCGAATGGTTAATTGATTTTTTCAAAATTAAACAAGAATATGTATAATCATGTCATTTCTATTTAAGGCATCGAAGAACGGCAAAAACTAACAAAAACCACCGAGATTTTACTCGTTTTAATTGCAATATTGAAATTACTAAAATTTGGTCTATGAATATGGTCTTTGAATTACATTGAGGGTAAATGTGATGAACACAGCGTGTATTATTACTAGCATCTAAGCGACATATCATTTTATTTTATATCATTTCAATGTTCATACTCATATGCAAAATATGATATTAAGATTACATTTGTATAGTGTGTGTTCCGGACAAAAATGCACAATTATCTGAGTATATTTAAAATAAACAGTACCCAGTAAGTATTATTATCATTGTTTACCGGATGTACGATCTATTTTCATAATCATACAATGGTGTAAATGTGTCTTGGTATCAACGAAAAGTATAAATGATGAGAAGAAGCTGAATACCGTACTTATTATGACACATATAAACCCATCCTTACACTAAAAAGATGATATGTTACTATGCTTTGTTTCTTACTTACTTCTGTAGTATATTTTCACATGTTCAATAACGACTGGACCACCGAGGTTAATCTGCCACCAAGCTTCCAATAATGTTAGATTTGTATGTATACAACTACCACTACCATATTTTTGATCAGTCCTGCCATCTACTGCCTTTTCACTAGTGTGCGTCGTTGACAAATTAGAGCTTTGACTTGTCTTGATATTTGGTTCACGACATGAATTCACTAAAATGAAAATTAAAAAAAAGAAATAAATATCACATCTAGCACAATTAAAGATGATGCAAGGTTTACTTAGCCAGAGCAAGGGTATGATTAAAATAGTATAGTCAGTCCCTCTCCCGAAAACTTAGTAATATTTTCTACCCTTTCCCGACCACTGAAAGGCCGAAAGGTCGAAATTCTGGACGAAAACCCGAAAATTACATTCAATAAAACAATGTTAGATTATCGTTATACGAACATGATAATGCGTTTGTTGTCATGCACAGTTTCGTTTATGATTGATGTGCTAATAACTTGTGTCAACCGATTTGTTTTTGTCTTGCCTGAGCGTGGTCTTAAATGCCAATTTGTGATTTGTTTTCCATAATTCTATAGTTCATTGCAATATGGTGTTTAAAACGTTGTCAACCCATCCAACTATTATCCAGTCCGGGTTCCATTGACTCTAAAAAAATGTTAGCCATTTGGACAGACAGATATCTCACGTGAAATCATAGCTCACCCATTTATGAAAACATGGCGTTCTGTAACATTGCTTAATGCCGTTAAGTTTGATATAAGTATGGTGACCAAAGTAACAGGAAATTATTGGGTATCTACCATCCACCGGATGATCTGACAGTAACAACAACATACCATATACAGTACAGATGGGTGTAAACAACACAAGAAGTAATCTTCCCATACGCGATCGTAAAATTAAAGAACAAGAACTTGAGACGCCGAAGAGGGATAGTATAGTCCAAGGAAAGATAAAAAACGCAGAATGAGGAGATTCCAACATATTGGTCAACAATCCAGTCCAGTGCTCATGGAAGTGTTGACGGATTAAGGAAATCACTAAGCAGCTACGCGAGAATATATGCTGTGAGTCCAATCAGAGTTTACTTCAGTCGGATTCTATGGAAAATCACCCAGACTGCAACTGCCAGTTTTATCTATAGTTAAGAAATTCAAGGTTGCGAAGTGCCGAATTTGAGGGCAAACAAGGACTGTGGAGGTAGATTGCGCTATCAGAACGGAAACGTTTGGTCAGAACTATAGAGACCAGACCAATACAGACTCGCTTTCCTACAGAGAGCAGATTCCGACAGACTACGAATCCTATTGACCTAGCAACTGGAGGATGCCGTGGGTCGGAATTGAAACATCTGTTGGCAATCATTTGATAACAAATGGAAGTGGCGATCGAGCACCTAGGGTGACATAAGTAACATGATCCACAATGCAGAAAGCTACAGCTGAAGCTGATGTAAGTTTACTGGCACTGCCAAATATTAAGACTAGAAGCATAAAGTAAAGTTACAGGTACATTAGACTTCAGCGGGACATCAGACACTGGCCATTAATCATAACTATGTCTACATGTGGTTTTTCCTACGTGGCTCTCCTCTCTCTAGTGTTTAACGAAATAACGAAAACGCTGTTAACAACGATAACAATCTGTATCACATTTGCTATCAGATTATTTATTGTAGCGTACGTAACTTGTTCCACAATGTACAAATTACATTAGAAATAAAAACAAAAACAAACAAAAACAAAAACAAAAAAAAAGCGCACATACTAGTAAAAAAAGGTAGATATATACTTAGAGTCTGAAAGACAAATTATTTGATGACTCTTATACTAATAATACACTAACATACTGCTGGATATATTCTTTGTTGACCCGTAAACTAGGGTACATTAATCCAATGCAGGACATTTTCTTGGGTGACTCGTAGTTCCGGGGTAACATATACTAACCGACAGTAGTACAGATTCTTTACCGACTCATAGTTAAGGGTATATATATATACTAACAGAATGCATGATATATTCTTTATGGAATATGCGTGGCCCACAACTGTCACGTCACAAGATCAATGATGTTTACACAGCCATATAAGAATATAACGAGAAGCTTCAATCGTGCGTACAATATACGAGCTTTTAAGTTACTAATATGATATCAGCCGTTGACACTTAGGCCTAATTAAATAAGTTACATTTAAAGTATTCAATGCATAGATGTTAAGAAGTTAAAATAAACAATGTAAAACATTTAACAATGTTGAAGAAGGATAACTGCCCCTTTAGTCTCACAAAAATAAGTAATTGATATTTAGTCCTTATAGACAATTTCTCGTTATAAAGTCTGAGGATACTGCTGTAAAATGTAATATTAGAAGCGTATGAAATGATTGGATTTTTTTTTCAGTTTATATGAGGAAACATCCTTTAAGATCACCAGCATTGAGAGTTATTTGTTTCCATTCTGGCCATTTCTGTTTGGCTGGACACCGTTTACATAATTTCCTCTGGCATTATCTGATTCATTCATTAGGAATCATATGTTCCGTTTCATGACTGGTCTCAAGATATCATATTATTTACATGGTAGCTACTTCATTCGTTGAACTTGATCCCGATACCTTTGTACCTTTTAATCATATTGAATGACACTATATATCTATTTCTGTTTTCGTTCAGGGTACACATTAATATTTGTCTCCGAAGTTACATACTAAACCCAAACAAGGGACAATTCGAAACAAAGTTCATGTATATACGTGCATTGTACAAGTGTTTCGGAGTGCTATGTGATGGTAAATGATTGAAATAATCTGGCAACTATCTTATATTCAGTGAAGTTTGTCATGTTCTTTGATCTATGGTATTAAAAGAAAATAATGTACGATGTTTCACTTTTCAAATGAATTAAGATTGTGCATACATATTTACTTTTCCAATTTATTACCGGGAAACCTGTCGTTTTTCTCCTTATATTTTCATTTTTAAAAATTTTTTTTATGGTATTAATTTTTATTTGTTGAAATCCAACATTCCCTTTGCTCTTATTTAGTTTTCAAACATGATTTATTGTAAAAGAATTTTCAAAATGATGAAAGTTATCTTTTTCGATATATTAATCATTTTCATGTGACCAGAAAGTCATAGCAGCGACTGAAATGATACAACCGATTAATATAGTCCGAAAGATGGCGAGTTTCGTTATTCTAGCTTGTGTCTAAATTGAAAATGAGGTCAATATTAAAGAATTGACTGAAATCACTTTTCTACCTGTAAAACTGAGTAATCAGAATAAAAAACGGATACCTCGAATTTTTTCTGAATGTTTAGATTTTATTATCTATCATTATTATTTATGCTACATATTCATTTTCTAAACGTTATTGGCGATGATCAAAATCATTTTCCAATATGAAAATACCTAAGATTATCATTAATTTGGTTTAGATAAATTGAAAAAAAAACCATCTTTGTAGGAGTTTTTACTTTTCTTTTCTTCAAAAGAGTTAACCTGGTGTTATGATGAATGAAGTGAGCATGTAACAAAATATCTTTCTCTTTGCAGAATTACCTGAGGAGATTTACGAATATCTGTGTATACGTTACACAAGCAAACACTCAATGACCTTGGACCGAAAATGAACAAACAAGAAAATATTCATAAAGAACATGCGATGTGAAATACGATCAGGATTGTATAGCGCAGATATTTTGGTTTTCAATTGGATAGAAGCAAGCGCTATGTCAGATAATAATACCCGTATGACCTTCGTGTCGTAATTTCTGTATGTCCATTAATAGGTAGCTTGTTATCTTAATTAAGTTTACAAACAGGACGCTACACCCATTCATGACATTAAATCCATTTTGTTTACATGTATAATATATATATACACTGAACGTTGTAGTTTAGCTACAAAATCTGTATCAATAAGATTTTACTAATGCAGAATATTCAAGATGTTTAAGATAAAAATATTGAACAAGATGCTGACAAAAATGTTAAACTATGAAAAGAATATTCCAATCATTGAACAGAAACTACTTTACGTAAACTCACAGTTTAACGAAGTGAAGACTATGGATGGTATATAGATACATATGTTAGTTAAAACTAGATATCAAGGTATCTGAAACGTAACCTGATATTTTAGAAATCTCCACTGAACAGAGGAAACATGTTATCATGAGACCAAGGGTATATACACCCAATATACACAAGAATACATGAAGCCAGGTTGTACAGGTGTAGAAACATTGCTACATACAAGGAAGTAAATATTTTCTAAACAAGTATTTGCATGAAGAAATACTACACCTACTTGTACAATATTTTTTTAGATCGATTTACTTAGAATGACACGGCCACATTAACAAACCACGTAAAGGAATGTCAAACAGCTCTGAAATCACATATACTGGCAATGCTTCTTATATCACATTTAAACGTGTTGAAATCGCCAATGGTACAAATATAACTCTTCTGAAATATTACAAACCAGTTGAAATGACTGAAATAGGTGTCCTAAATTATAAGCTGTCATTTATAATAGCACATTTTCGCGTCACTAAATGAGAATGACCAAACATCAATATAGTTATTCAATATATACTGAAAAATGAGATATTGACACATAATTCCATCTTGTACAGCTTTTCTATGTTGTAATGCTGTAAACGTGAATGATCCATTCGAGCATTATTCGTTTAACGTTGCCTTGCGTTTAATTTCCACCAGTGTTCACATGCAAATAACGTTTTTCTACGTGTCGTACATCTCATTTTAAAATCGAGCAAGGAATAGTCAAGGTTAAACCATTCAAACCTTTCGTGGGTATAAATACAGCATCAAAGAAATTTCAATACCTGATGTGTTGACCATCTCCAAGGTTATTACCAGATAGAGAATCACCAGCCAAATGTTTGAAACTTCCATCCTCCACCCAAACTGTTGTATAAATCAACAGGGGTGCCACGTCTACACATAATACACCTGCATCAATCAGGAAGTTTATTATTATCATGATATGCTTCAACAAGTAACTAGAACACCTTTTTTAAAATGAAACTGACCACAATCATATCAGAAAGTATGGGTAAATTAGACTACAGGAACGTCAAGCAAAGACATTTCACTGAACTAATAATCGCATTTATTTAATCTTCATAAAGACTTGTTTACGAACAGCTGTTGTGACTTTTTTTTATTAAAAACAAGTAATATTGAAATTCAAATCAGGAAAATGCGATAGAACTGGATGTTAGAAACTACGAGGAGGTTTTACGGTCGTAATAAAAGCGAAATAAAATAATATTCCTGATCATCTAACTATATATCGGTTTCTGATATGAAAAAGACACGATTTACTTTGATTGGCAAATGACGACGAAGAAAAAATTGATAATTACCTTACCGTAACATCTGGTCGTATTCTTTGTTCACGGGTCTCTTTGTCAGTCATACTTACGATCATATTTTGCCTTCACTTCATGCACGCAATCAAGCTAAATATTTTCATGTTTTGAGTAAACGTGCTACTTTTATACCGTACAGGTAAATCACACATGATTGTAACACTTATTTAGAAGCCAACCTTTAATTTGATAATTAAACTGGTAATTAATCGCCAGAGACCAAGTGTTGTGTGAACGATGGACCGATACGCTGTAATTAACCATGTATTAGCCAGGTGACTTTCTACTCTGTGAATGTATTGACCGATTTCGTCAGAAGACGTTACGATATTTTGACAAAAAATAATTTCGACACAACGAATGACTTTTCCTTTACTTTACCGTTGAAGGGACTGAAAAATTGCTCCGATTCAATGAGATTTGAAATAAATCACTTACATATAGAAGGGAAAAAATTGGAACTTGAAAATGATTTCGACTTAAGCGGAATTTCGACTCAAGCGATTTCGTGACTACAAGTTTCAACTATGTATATGAATTGGGAAACCTCCCCTTCTCAGTCCTAGGTAAAGCAAAAGAGACAATAAAGATTACATCAATAGAATCCCTCGCCTTCTTGGAGATGAGGTAGGTGTATCTCAACTTGAAGGGTAAGATAATTCAGCTGACAAACACCAGGCTTGCTGTGTACTTACACGTAAAACATCTTTTCCTTTGAGTTGAGATTACCTTATCTCACAAACAAAAGGGTAAATTATCTTTTCTCTTACTCTGCTGACTTTATGAGATATTCGTATGTGCTTGTGTTGGTTGCCTTACTGCGTCAGAACATTGCTTGCCATCTCGTAACCGTCTTGCCGTCAAAATCTTATGAACATGGACATTATTTCCTGTCCTACAATTTGCACTTATATACGGAAGTTCTTTATCATTTATCGTTTAATTTATTCTTATTTACAATCATATGTTCCATAAAAAATACACATTCGCAAATAGCTCTGTCCCGTGACTGAAAACAGTAAGACAGCCAGCTAACACAGGGAAGTCCTTTATCAACTGACACAGCATGTCCTCGTTGTTCATATGGAGATAGGAAAAACATGTTATGGGCACATTCTTTCAAAAGGCCATTGTGTGCTAGTGTATATAACGAGACATGTGTCATATATCTGCAGAGTATCATTAACCTGAAGAATAAGTGCGATCGCATGACCCATGTAAATGGTTGTTATTAACACAACTGGTATAGATAGACCAGTAAGTGTAATAAGATCAGTGATATGATGACCCGATACAGAAGGAGCTGCTCACTGACACAAAATATCACAAACTAGCTCTAGAATAATCTGAATTACATTGATTGTCAAACGAGTTGATAAATATAAACTTAAATATTTAATCACCGCTTGACGTATCCGATAAACGCACACTGTGGTTCTGAGTACGGGTAACATCTAAAGCCAACCCGATTGAACAGTGCGGCACCCGATCACACCTACTATTCACATGCGAGTGTCTTTTGAACGATCAGTTGGGTAACAATAAAATATATCGTTATTATATCATCATACAGGTGTGATGAGGGAATTCTGCAGGACAGGACGATTGATTACTGCGTTTGTTAAGCCATTTCTCTATTATGAGTCGATATGGCATTATCTTAGTAGACTATTGCGTTCATTTTTGTATTTCTATACATATCGTTATAGTCTGGTATCTTCACTAATCGACGTTTATGGTAATCTTAAGTATTGTCACGGAATGTTAAAACAAAAGTAGACAAGAGGTAGAAGGAATACCAGCTCTTAAAATATTGTATCGTACCTATTGTGTTTGTTTACAATAACTAAATGATATACATTTACCGCACATTAAAAACACATAAATTACAAATGTAAAATTGTAATGTTGAATTATGCAGATTTTTTTTTTACTGTAACTGTTTGAAAAATACCCTTAGGACCTCGTCAAAACACTGTTTAGCGAGAATGCGTTTCTAAATTGCAATAACTCATTCAATTCGTTATATTAAAAAAGACAATATGCTTAAATCAATCAAATCAATGTTTCTGAAAATAACCTGTTATCGCGTCCTTTTTATGTTAGATCATGTTGCAAGGCATCGAGAACACTAATGTAATCTAACGGAACCAGGCAGCTGCCATGCGGATCATAGATATCTTGTATATATAAATGCGTTTAATGTTCACACCGTAAACTTTCACGCACACACATGTAAATTCCCAAATAATACAATAGCTTCATATTAACTGCATTGAGTTATAGATTCCTTTAATTTTGAAACGTTCACGGCATGAAGCCAAGTAAGATTATTTTACATGTTTAACATGTTTAAAATTAGTCTATGAATGAACAGCTGCTTACAACGGAGTGGCATTTATACCTGTGTCGCTAAATGGTACCGGCCGAACTTGTTCGTTTTACCTCGCCAATAATACCTAATCGATTGTTAGCAATGTTATACACGGCCATAGGTTTAAACGAAGTACACACCATTGATAGCATTATCTATAACCATCATATATCGCTGGGTTAGGCGAGGAGAGTCAATTCTATTGAATAAAATATTAATGATTTCAGGGGCCTATCCCAGTCAAAGTCTGACGTATACACATTAAACTTTAAAATTATTTTTTTCTTGATAAATGAGGTTGTGGTGTAACGTGTACTTGAACTAAAAAAAATTTCGTAATGCACTATCAGGTTTCCACAAAACGAATCTCTTCTTACGTTTTACATATTATGCAACGTTAGGTGAAGGCAGTGTTGATATAGACTTAAATACGATTTAAAGGTATTCAAGGAGAAAACCCTTTGTGTTACGTGTAAATCTCTGTTACTTCACTGTTGCTATGCACTGTAAAAAAATAGATAGAACTTTCAGTTACTCCCCTCCCCCTTGCCCAGTCTGCAGGGCTGTGGAATATTCTTTTTGCAGGTTAATAGGTTGTCTCCCCTGAATTTGTTTCTTTAGGCTACCCCAGTCGCCTCCCTTGTGTTTGTCGTTTCCTTAGGAGTTACCCCTCCTCCCTTCTTACAATAATATTCTAACTATCACTGTTGACATATCATGAATTTTCATTAATTTGAAAATTAAAAACAAACAAACAAACAAAACAAAACAAAACAAACCAACAAACAAAAAAACAACAACTTGGATGTTGCCATAGATGTGGCTGCCATCAGTGATGGCTGCTGGCTGTATCATTTTACTTGCTGATCTCAGTTAATTCTTCACTGATATGTTCTATACTATTTTGCAGCTTGTTTATTTTTTGCCAGATTTTATAAATTGCCAGCCCAGGAAATCACAGTTGCCGTGTCGTGAACATTTAACTGCTTTTATCACTTTATCTTTCATTTGAGAATATTTACTTCATCCATTCTTATGATTAAAAAAAAAAAAAAAAAAAAGATGTTTATGTCTTTTGCCATGTACTGTTTATTACAGCGATATAAGTTGCTGTGTATTTACCTGATGTTGGTTTACATATATAGTACGCGGTTTTTTTTTGCCACGGTGCTGGCTGTCATCAGTGATTGCTGCTTTTTTTTTTTTTTTCTGCTCTTCACTGTTGTTTCCTAAAATAAAAAAATCTACAATTAGTTCAACTTGTATGTCTACTACATTAGATATTTCAACATAAATGCTATATCATGCCCTCTTATCGATATGGTTTACTTTTTTAATTTGACATATATCTATGAATTTTATATAATGTATGCAGCTTGATTGCCTTGTCAGTCATTTCCACTGTTAATGTAATTTGTGTACAGCCCTGTACATGTCGAGGCTACTGCCCAGAATTCTTCAAAAGTGGCCCCAATACCCTCGGTGACCAGTGATAATACAGACACCATTTCATATGCCCCCCCCCCCCAAAAAAAAAAAAAAAAAACAGTGCTATAAGCGCGTCTTCATTTTTCAGCATTGCCATGGTCCCAGCACTACAGGTGACCTCCTTCAGAGCCAGTATTTAGCAGTTCTTTTACTTCTTCTGGGATAAATTAAGGCTTTTTGGTGAATGAAAGAATTCAAGAAAAGATTTGGAATGATGAGTGTTAACGTGGGATGAGCGACGGTTGGTGATCCGGGAAAAGAAAGCTGAGAGAACCGATCACAATATAACAATGATGTTTATTTACAATGAAACAAATAAACTATATATTTAAAGATGTCACACTCGCTAACTCACACACTCACAAACCAAATAATGATAAGTGTCCCTGTAGCTTCTAGCTCACGAAACAGAACAGTGTTCCTGTCAAACCCAATAGAGTTCCATACTCTGAATCACCGTGACTCAATCCAGAGTCACCGTCCGCAAGCAGTTCCACGCTTGTATCACCATAATAGGCAACGCACTTATGTCAATGACATGACAGCTGATTAAGTGTTGAATTCAAGTCGCCGACCCTGGCAGTGTAACTTCTAAGTATGCTCCCTCGCTGACCTTGATCCTGAATGAAAGTCGTTACTTCTGGTCGGTCCTGACGCTTGGGTCGCAATGTAAAGGAGAGGCCTGCCTGGTCCTGACTCAATCAATGTTCCAACCCGTCATGTGAAGCTATAATGATTAACACAAATAGTTATAATTTCCACTCACACTTCCATACTATACTAACAAAACACATGGCACAAAAATATTTATTATTTACCATAATTATTCAACTTTAGAATGAACCATAATTAGAAAATACTGAAATACGTTCATATTAGCGTCGAAATAATGTGCGGCTCCAAATTACAAACAAAAATAATACAAAATTACGAAATACACCAACTGACACCTCAAGGCTTCCATACTTTTTCCACTCGTTCGCGTACGCACTACGCTCGGCACTAATAAATGGATCAGGGCTTCCATAGATTTTAAAATCGACCCGAAACATGATATAGACTATGCATTTTCATGTACAACACTCCAATATGTTTATATCATGTGCATATTTAGGAAAACAGACATAATATATTCAATTATAGCACGAAAACAACAAAAATGAAAGTTATCAACATACAAACAATAAACAATGGTCACGGCTGACTGGAGCGCACAGATACTTAGATTGTTTGACCCGATATATGGACTGGTACAAAACAACAATACCAACTAATATAGAAAAGAAAAAGAGATAAAGATTACTTACCACAGTGAGTCCCCTGTGCCTGTCTCACATGACGCTAAATGCCGATAAATCCATATCGGGTGCACGGTAACAATAACACAATACCTGTCATGAGAATCTCATCCCGTGCACACCTACCCGTGACGCAATTCCGCCTAGCGGTACCCTACCATTAAGGTGACTTACCCCAAGTGTATACAAAATATACATGCTTACGTGACAATGAGTTTGTTGATTTGTCAACACTATCAAATCAGGAACCAATAAAATTTGAGATGGTAGTACAGAATGGCTCTGAGGCTTTACCTATGGTTTACTGGGCACCAAAAACCCGTACTTCATCCTTGTCCCATCCCAGCCCTGTTACAATATACTCAACAAAAAAAGAAAGGTAAACCTGGCGAATACCTGTAAATGAGTGAAAACAAAATGACGTTTGTGCAATATTTGAAAATGGTTATGTTTTACATTACAAAAACCAAGGGGGTTACCAAAATCATTCAAGCGTGAAAGTCTGTATTAGCGAAAGAGCTGCACGAGGTTTTCTGCGACTAAATTGTATCTTCGCTTGAATTTCATAAACATTCAAACTGGCAACTGTTCCTTAGATCCTTAGCACCTAGAAATCACCGAATCTTGCTATCTATCAACTTTATCATTATGCCCCGGCTGTCAAAAGTACAGAGAGAAAGGGCTGTAGGCATGATCGCCGTCGAGTTGCATGGCATTTTGGTTGCAGTGTTAAGACAATCTGCCAGTTGGTAAGTCGTTTAAACCAAACTGGGTCAACATCCGATCGTCCCCGAAGCGGCCGACCCCGTAAAACGACCGCATGGATGACCGTCGTATACGATTGATACACTTGCGCAATCGATTCGTAACCGCAGTAGAGACTACAAGGACATTGTTTGGGCGTCGTGTGTCTCCCCAAACAGTCCGCAACAGGTTGAGGGCCTGCCAATTGAAAGCGCGGCGTCCCTACACTGGACTCAATTTGTTGCGACGTCACCGTAATAATCGGCGTACCTGGACCCGTGTTCACCGTTGTTGGGCTTTACGACAATGGAACAATGTTCTGTTTTCAGATGAGTCCAGGTTTTGTCTGCAACACGGTGACGGAAGGCGAATAGTGTGGAGGTGACGAGGGGAGCGTTTTGCGAACTGCTGCGTCGCAGAACGGGACCGCTTTGGCGGCGGAAGTGTAATGGTTTGGGGTGGTATTTGTGGGGGGACTCGTACCAGGCTTGTTGTGTTAAATGGCAATTTAACCGGCATTCGATATCGGGACGAAATTTTAAGACCAGTTGTTCTGCCATTCTTAAGACGCCATGGCGTTGGCGCCATTTTTCAACAGGATAACGCACCAGCGCGTACCAGTCGCGTCAGCAGAACTTTCTTTCAGCAGAATAACGTATAGGTGTTAGATTGGCCATCTAAATCACCTGATTTGTCACCGATTGAGCATGTCTGGGACGTTCTTGGGCGACGCATGAGAGAACGTTAAAATCAGCCGACAAACTTGCAGGAGCTGGCCCAAGCCTTGATCGCTGAATGGAACAACATCTCTCCTCGAATTATCCGCCGGTTTACGAGTTCCATGCGACGGAGCTGCAATGCTGTTTACTTCGCAAACGGTGGCCATACCCGTTACTAATTGTGTTACCTTTGAAGTTGACCCCAACGTCCTTTAGAGTCGAATAAAATCAACTGAACGCAAAGTTTTATAATGAACCATGACTGCAGTTTTATCAGAATTGATCAATTACTTTATTCGTACATGATAAGTAAGGATTTATGAAGGGGTTAATTAATTAATCACAGAATAAAGTAGTGTTACCATTCTTTTTTTGTTTAGTATATATTTCTGTAGTCAGAAAGCTGGCCTTAAAGCAGGGAGACTGGCAACTTTACGATAAATCTTTTCGGCTTTTGAGGGCGCAAAACAAATCATTGTCACGGGGGTCAATTGAGTGGGACTAGTAGCAAGATGCCATGACAAGTAGGGCCAAACAGAGCTCTTCCCTTGCGCAACTCACCAAGGGTGACTGTAACGCTTCATCCAAAGGAGACCCTGTCAAGGCTGTCATTTCCCCATAAGTGCCAAGGTCCACACCCCCTTCAATTTGCCCAGGTACGTTCGCCTCGGACCAGTCCTTTCCATTCCCTTACCAAAACATCAACCCTCGATCGTCCTTTCGTCTACCTAACCACCAGTTCCGGGACTCCAATACCTCCCCTGCCTTCCGTGGACATCGTCATCGCGTCATTCCTTCTGAGCTCCTTGCCGTGTTGACAGGTTATGATGCATGGTTTTCGCCTGCATTGTCATTTCTCAAGCTATAAGATACAAAGCTCTTGTAGAAGTCTAAAATTTTGCAGCACATACCCTTCAGTAGTTACTGAAAAGATTGACAAGGAGCTTGACTATGGGAGACTTGCATGTCCCAATGTGAATCCTCCTTATAACGGTGTTCATGTCAGCTTCATTGGTGTCGTTGGAAAAGAAAAACACAGGAAAATTTCGTCTCATCCATAATTTAAGTAAACACAAGGGTCGTCACTCAATGATTCAATTCCTGATTCCCATTGTAGAGTTGAATATTCGACAATTCAGGATGCCATATCCTATATTGAAAAACAACTACCCATTCTTTCTTAGCCAGATGGGACAAAGAGTCAGCTTTCTGCATAATACCGCTTCATCCTGATGACTGCCCCTTTTAAAATTTTCAGTTAAATTTACAATATTATTTTGAAAAATGTCTACCAATGGGGTTGGATTTTTGGGGAATTGATATCAGCATTAGAATGGATGGCTATGAACAAGTTGGAGGCTTCTAGTGTAGTGCATGTTTTAGATGATTTTCTATTCATTGTACCTTCCAAGTACTGGTGTGATAGAATTTTGTCTGATTTTCAAAACGTGTGCCAAACAATTGGGCTTCCTATTGCCCCAGGTAAGACATTTGGCCCAGATCAGGTCTCACTATTTTTAGGCATTACTCTTGACACATTGAAGTATGAGGCACGTTTACCTCCAGACAAAGTGCGTTATTTCAAAGAAATCACTAGAGCTTTCCAGTCTGGAAAGAAAGTTACCTTAAAATAACTTCAATTCCTTATCAGTACCTTACAATTTGCCACTTCAGTGGTTAGTCCAGGCCATCTATTTTTACGGAGGTTATTTGACCTGACAATTGGGGTCCAAAAACCGTATTTTAAAGTTAGACTAACGTCTGAGGGCAGAGCAGATTTGAACACTTTTAATGGTAGGAACTTTTTCCTTGAGGTTGTACAGCGACCATCTCCATATTCATACCGACGTATGTTCGACGTTAGGTTTTGGTGCTATGATTGGGGATCAGTGGTTTTCTGATGAAGGGGTACTTGAGGTCAAAAGTCACAATTTACATATCTCAGTCTTAGAGTTCTACCCAATCGTTGCAGCTTTACTTACCTGGGGAGACACTTTACAAGACAAATGTGTTAGCTGTTTTTTACTGATAATTTGGCTTTAGTGCCGGTGATCAGCAAGCAAACAGCCAAAAACAAGATCTTGATGCGGTTGTTGTGCATGCTTGGGTTGTTCTGCCTCCAGCATAACATTTTATTCAAGGCCTTTCATGTTCCTGGAAAACGTAATGACAAAGCTGATGCTTTATCTCGTTTACAGGTAGAAAAGTTCAAATCATTACATCCATGTGCCTCAGCGGCCCCCTCTCAAGTTCTCATAGCGATGGTTCAAGAGAAGTTACTTCTACCCTAACCTCCCTTTTGGCGGCATCCTTAGCACCTTCAACTTATAGAATGTATTCGCGGATATGGCGGATTCTCAGTGACTTTGCTGCAGCTAAAGTTATAAACTCTCCCTTAGTCGTACCTGTACCTGTTCCTTTTTCGGTTATCGCTCTCTACGTAGCTCATGCACATAATCTTAGGTTGGTTCAACAACTATCATTTCCCACATGCCTGCTATAGAATATATACATCATATTGGGAGTGACGTTATAGAATGGGAATGTCAGATTCTCAAATTCATATGTTAGGCAGTTGGCATTCTGATGCTTTTAAAAAGTACATTCGTACACCTGCTCTATCTAACTGAAGACTAAGCATTAATTAGCATTACAACACCACCTACTACTTGTACCTCTTTGTTTTGTTGTGGGGGTCACATCATGTAGAGTTGCACGGAGTTATCTGATTATAGGGTTGTTAGGCTCCACTAAACAGGTTGGTGTCCAGGACACCGGTACATGTACCTCTCCTTTTTGATGCGGGGGTCTCTTAAGGGAGAGTTGCATGTGGGTTATGCTGTTAAGGTTGTTACTTAGGGTATTATATTTTCTAAGCTTGTGCTAACTATCTTTTAGTTAAGAAGTACTTCACACAAATACTAGGTTAAAAATAAACGGCCTCCCTATTCTAAAAAAAGGGGTATGCCAAGATTTTACAGCCAATTTGATTGTTTGGTATTATCTTCTTGACATTTAGAGCAAACAGAGCGCGAGGTATGGACAATTTCTTTCATACTTTAGCAGGACAAACAAACATTTACATGTACACAAACCATTCATCTGGGTACATAGATTGTATCTGCACTTCGGCGGGCAACTCTTATCGCATTGGGTACCCTGGTAACCAGCTTCACATTCTGAAATGAAACACATTACTAAAATTGTTCCTTTTATCAGTAGTTAGAGAATGTTTGTTCATAAATAACTGGCTCCGAAATAGAGCAGTGCGGGTATTGACAATATCTGGCTTTACTAGTAGTCTTGTTGGATTAGAATAATGACACGTATCGCAGGTCTAACATATACTAAAAAGGATAAAGAAACGCACGATAATATTAATTCCGATATTTTGAAAACGCGTTTTCCAAATGAAGTGAAACTTTGTGGATTGAGTAATTAGGCCATATTACACCTTGTCATGTATCGAAAATTTAGTCACGGTACAGTGCTCAGCTCTGGTAAATTGAGGAAGGAAAAAACAAGAATCTCGTGCACCGCGTTGTTCTGGTCTCATGCAGCGTTGGTCAAGTCACTCTTCGTTAGTCTTTCTATAGACCGACTGCTTCCCTAAAATTGATTGAGAATTTGATTCGTTTTAAGAATTGCACGACTCACAGACGTTCAGAGGGGTCAGGCCATTCAGATGCTGATGCAAGGACAGCTACAAAATCAGGTTGCTAGGCACATTGGTGTTAATGTTTCCACCATAGAACGTCTTGTAAGACGTCTTCTGGAAACTGGGCGATTGGCCGATCGACCGAGGTCAGGACGTCCGCGTGTAACGTCACGGCGTCAGGATCGCTATATCATCGTCATGTGCGTAATCGGCGCCTTACTGCCGTTGAGAGTGCACTTAATGTTCGTGTTGGTGTAAGAGCACGTCGCCTCTACGTAGGTCCACACCTTACCCCTGCTCGACGTCAGCGTCGTATGGCACATGCTCCACGAAGGTTTCCACTTAGGCAGTGGAGACAAGTTTTCTTCACGGACGAGTCTCGATTCTGTCTTTATCGATCTGACGGCCGTCAACGTGTCTACCGACGTCGTGGCGAACGTTTTACGGACGCTTGCGTTGTAGAGAGGGATAGGTTTGGGGGCGGTTCAGTAATGGTGTGGGGAGGAATCTCACACGGGTTAAAATCACAATTTGTTGTTATTGATGGCAATTTAACAGCAGCTTAGTATAGAGATGAGATCCTCCGACCCCATGTTATCCCTTTCTTACAGCAGCATAATCTAACCCTCCAGCAGGATAATGCTAGGCCCCGCGTGGCAAGGATTTGCTAAGTCTTTCTGGCCAACAACAACATTCAACCACTAGATTGGCCGCCATATAGCCCTGATTTGTCCCCGATCGAGCATCTTTGGGACCAGTTGGATAGACAGGTTCGAAAGCGCCAGCCACCCCCTGCTACTCGAGAGCAGTTGACCAGAGCTCTGATTGAAGAGTGGGACAACATCCCCATAAAAAACGGATTAACGCTCTCATGAACTCTATGACCAGAAGAATAAGGGCCGTGACCACAGCAAACGGCGGACACACAAGATACCGATGACTCAGTTCAATTTCAATTTCAAAATCCTATGGGTCCATTCAATTTAATCGTTAGTACTTCTAAACAAATTGTCAGATGCAAAATACAGACTTTAGAAATGTTTAAGCTTAAATTTATCTATAAGTATACAAAATTTCGTTTTAAATGAAGCCCGATACCATACTTAATTTCCGGTTTAAAGTTCACCCTGCGTTTCTTTATCCTTTTAGTATAGTTTGTAAATATCTGGAGCCGGTTGTAATTTCTTCGTTTGTAACCCTTTTATATTAAAATTTCTTATATATTCTGAAATATCTGATTTCACCATAAGCAATAAGTGGCCTTTATGGTTGATAGATTTAAAAGGAATCCAGCTGCAACGCCGTCTTTTGAAAGCATTTGTACTTCAACAGCATTTGCTTTTTTGCATTCTCTGCATAACCTTACCATATTCCAAACTTTGTTCTCTTGTTTTGAAAACTTATTTTTCCATGAAGGTGAATGGCGGTGCTAATATACGTTTGTAAATTATACTGAAGAGTACCCATGAAAAATACGTCCTAATCAAAGAAGAATAAAGGGATAACGAAATCATCAAAATTTTGACAATATCGAGTTTGGTGGTAAGCTTTTTCAATAGACTATTGACATATGACATGGAAACAAACTGTGTCCCCGTCTTGGCTTATTTATATATGTTTTTCATCATACTGATATACCCTGAAATACCATTACTGCCACTATTTCGCGAAAAGATTAACAATGGTAACATGCCGTTGATTAGTCGTATATTATCACACGTTACCACGATGGTATATGTGGATTAGATATCATTTGTTTGTTCTTCTAAATTTATTCACCAATTGATTACATGATGTTTCGTAATATCGTTCAAATCATAATTAATTATAACATCACGAAAATGGGCGCTAACAACGAGATATACCTGTACAGAACACGTTTCCTTGGATACAATTATTGTCCTTACAGTTCCCCGTACTTATCTGGTCACAAATATTGCCATATACTCCTGAAACGCATGCTGAAAAGTTACAATAGTTTCAACCTCTTGACATACTGTAAATACATGATGTTATCATAGTGGAATAAAATGTTCAAAATACATACATATTCAAGAATATCATTTAAGCACCATGAATTACAAATAAAAAATTTCACAAGTTGATCTATTTTAAGTTGTTTTCAATTTAGTGCTTTTTCAAGTGTATCAGATATGAGATAAGAAATATAAAGAACTTACGTATGTCAACCACGACCTATTTAATAGAAATACAATATGAATGTGACATCACAGATTACCTGTACAAAATCCGTTGGTTTTGATACATGTATTGTCCTTACAGTAACTTTGACACGTTTGACTACACGTACTGCCATGGAATCCAGTAATGCAATCTGAAACAGATAAGGTTATATTGATAATGACTACATTGTTCTAATAAAATTTAATACAATATTTAATTTCAGCTTTTTAATGGTAACAGGATATTAATTAAAACCTAAATTCAATGTAACAATTCAACAAAATAAAAATCCACACAATCATGAGAGTTATGCATACTAGAGAGTACCCAACACGTCAAACAGCGAAATATAATATTCCCCATGAAATCAATATTGCGATCTTTCCGACTATTTATTGTAAGTGTAATGATATTTTGTATTATTATTTGCTTCAATGTAATGTGGTTTTGAAATAGTAGTAAATAAAAACCAGCAAACTGTACATATGAGCTGCCTTTGACTGCTGGCTACCTACCACTTTTTGCAGAACGGATTGAGAGCTTTCGACCTATAAAAATATCAAGGCCAAACAAATTTCTTAAAACATTAATGTGGAACGGTGCGCCACGATATTTATTTCTAAATCGACATTACATCTAATCTGCATACAAAAGAACAAACGTATTTATCTCAAATTAAACTTTAACTGCATAGTGGTCAGAGTAGAGGATTGCAGATATGTATACATCTACAGCGATAGCTGAATTAGCGAAAGCATGATCTAGGTTGGAGCCATATACATTGGTTGCATGATGTATTTGTTGAGAATACTGAATGTTTTTTAATTGTTCAATTCTTTGAAAGATTGATTATATCTTTACGATTGTTGGAACACCCCACAAGGTATTTTGCAAAGAAAAATCAAAGTCAAAGGACCATAACTCATGTAAAAAAACTTTTTACAGCATCTCCTGGAAATATGCATATCTACACGATATGGTCTTCACTTGCACTACGTTTTATTAGTACAATGACGGAATGGTGCAACATTATATTTCCCCATACTTCTTTTATATATAGCGGGAGCATAAAAATACTACCAATAATAACAAATGCTTGTTTGAGAAAAATATACTACGAGGAAAAGGAAACGCAACATCAAGTTTACGGTTTAATAACATTATACAATAACACTTTTCTAATCATCTAAAGTTAAATAAAGTAGAGCCAAACAATTAATTTAGCTGCGTCATACATCTGTTTTGTTCTTCCTGTACTCATTAGTGATGTTAAGGGCCTACAGTTTGACGAAAAGGAGAATAGGGAACATCTAAAGTAATCGAAAGAAAAGTAAAAATTTAGACAGGGAGTTATGGCATTCACATATGTGGATACATTTCGTTATTTTCATATATCAGGCTAATTTTTGGAACAGCGTCAGCGTCAGCGTCTAGTACATGTTGCAATATTCGAATAGATTAAAACGTAACATGAAGGATATGGCAAACTTTTGGGATTTACGTTATGAGCAATATGCTTAAATGTGAAATACTGTAGTTAAGTTCGAATATTGGACAATGTGTGTTCAAATGTTTCTGTGATTTTAAACAAATGAGTTGCCAGACATACCCCTAATATCGTGTATGCCATACCCGAACAGCTATAGCGTCTCTAATTCTGCATGGCAATGAGTTCATAAGGACATTGACTGTCCGTAGAGGGATGTTATTACATTACTCGGTCAGTGCGTTGGCCAATTGGTGAAGGTTATTTGGGATGTTTGCTCCAATCTGAACTT
Source organism: Ylistrum balloti (assembly GCF_031769215.1). Taxonomy (NCBI): domain Eukaryota; kingdom Metazoa; phylum Mollusca; class Bivalvia; order Pectinida; family Pectinidae; genus Ylistrum; species Ylistrum balloti. The sequence goes on along the minus strand of NW_026782940.1, from coordinate 19,409 downwards.
CCGAAAATCTGGGCTACACGGAGGCCAATAAATAGGGACGATGTTCAGGGATGGAAGAAAGTCTTACAAACTTTTGCAGTATGTGACCTAACGTTATCATGCTAAAATTTCAAATAGTGCCTTATAATGAAAAATTGAACAAAAATGACACCAGTGAATCTCCTGTCATGTAATTTGGCAAGCCTACTGAACCAATCTCCAAATTCGGATTTCGGTCTGTCATCAACTCTTCCCGCTGCGTTGAGAGGTAAAACTAACCGACTTGTTTCCAGTTTGTGAATTTGAAAGTGAGTAGCGACCTACTGTTGAGTGCTACCTCCCATACGAATTGCGAGAGCCCGTCCCATATCAAGTTGGAACAATAATGTCATATTTGTAAAAAAAAAAAAAAACAACAGATATTGATTGCAACTATACTGACGACTACGTGTTTTGTTGATAGTCAGATATCGACACTACATTGAATGAATAAGAATTTATGCATTATCTTAGTTACGGTATGTTGGTAACTTCGGCGCCCCAGATGTGAATAAGTTTCTCATCACGGTTGACGGATTTTCATCACTTATTGGAGGATTATGTAAGATATCCTAGTATTTCCCGTCTTTTTATACGGCTATATATATGCAATACAAGATATGTTATCCTTTCAGTATAGTTGTAGCCAGCCAGTAATTATATAAGCTGATGTTCATATTAAAGCGAGTGCTATATACAAAGCACGAAACGATACGATAAGACACAAAATAACAATAACTACAGAACTGAGACAATGATATATTTACTTAGGTTCATCGATTAATTCTAATCGCATAGTATTGGTCCTATTCCGCTCTCTCTTTGGCCCTGTTTGGCTCTGGATGAATGCATTATTAGACTGTGATCACTTAAATGAACAGTTCCCAGAAGTTTTGTCACAGACGGGATCTACGCAATAACTGGAGCAGGCAACACACATTGTTCCGTAGAAGCGGTCTTCACAAGCTGAATAAAAAACCAACAAAATAATAAGAATAGTTTAGAACTCAATGTCACTTGAATACGAGGAAATTCTTAATATTAAAACAAAAATCCAATTGAGAAAGAGGAAAGCAACTTGTTCATTGTTCATTGTTGACAACGGCCGTCAAATCGCAAAGTCTAATACAAGTGATATACAAATACCACTGACATTTGTGAAAATTGTGAAAAATAAACATGTTACCACAGACGGATGAGGTCATTGGCCGTATAATTCAACAGTTGTCTCGCAATTGCAAGCTATGGATAATTTCATTGAGAATAGATTATAGTTGCTGTTACAAATATCAATTACAGCGTAATAATACGTTAAAAAACAGACATGTGGACATAAAAATGTATTTCAATTATTCCTTTGTACATGATGGTTTTTCCTTGACTACGTCAATGAAAAAAGTGGTTGTTAAATAAGTAAATGTTCGAAAAAACCTGTTATAACTGACTACGTACTATTACACATTCCACTTCCTTTATCACATACATCTACATCCCGGATCTCGGTGTCCACCATTTAATAACATTAATAAATTTCTTCCAAGACAAATTTCCATTGTTCTTTCCGTTTCTCTCCCTCTTCTTTTAATCACTTGTAAATGCAGTGCAGCTGCAATCAGATAAATTGCTATCGGAGTTGTGGGTTACTACAGGATTCAAATATGTTTTCGCATAACATTTCTGCGATTAATCAAATGAAGACAACAACTCACTATTCCGTTATATTAATTATTGCTTGCGCGTGTTTGAACCAAAGCAGTTGAAAGTTTTTGCTGAAAAATGACGCATGTTCCGAAGTTAAACTAGTGTTAGTTTTCCCGTTTGGCGTTGGTTGTTTTTTCTGTTCCCCAATATAGAGTATTTGGGAAATTAAACGGGGCTGTACGGACCCTATTTTGAGTTTGCCATTTGCAATTTATTTATAATTATTGTACCTTGTTAGGATGATATATATCAAATATCAAAAGCCTCAAATTGAACTTTCCTAATTTAGGAGGATTCAGTGCACTCTAAAGAAATGATACACTACTTACACATGCAATTGTCAGACTCTACGCTGCAGATATTTCCTACGCAATTACTCGGACATTCTGCACACACAGTTTCGCTTTTGTATAGACCTTCGGCACAATCTAAACATGATTTAATATTAAATCAGGAGTATCCTAACTATGTTTTTGCTAAAACACAACTGCCCATAATCAAATATAACGACGAAATAGACCATTTAAATAGCTATACAATACGTCAGCGAGAAGGATACATGTTTACACAAACTTCTCTACCTACCAGATCAATAGTTAGCTACATGTTTATAATAAACAGACACTCTGGAAAATGATTGAGAAACTCAACTACACCCAGTTGTTTTGGAAGATATGAAAAAAAGAAAGCTTTCGCCTTGAAATTTTATATACATGTAATACATGTAAGTTATACAAGTGATTGTAGCAATTATCATGGTCAAATATGATCCTGACAAACATTTACATAAAGGAAAAATTTAAACCAATATGTGTTTGACGTGCAAGATGAAGGAAAATATGATTGACATCCAAATCCTTATACCAAATTAAGAAGGAAAAAAAATGATTTTACACATAATGTAATTCTAACAACAAATTGTTATACTTGGAACATACAGTGAAATCACTCTTCTTATTTTCCGTAGTAAGTTATTATACCTCAACACAGTTGTGAGGTGCTAGATGATGGATGGACCAATTCTTCGTATATATATACTGGCACCTTAAGAAGATTTTTTCCAATTAATAATTTAATGTCGTTCATGTAAACTCTAGATAAAATGTCCTATTGGTTTTGTGTCGGACGAGTCCTCTTAATGCATGCTTCTATCTAGTTTATTTATTCATTTAATCAAACCATTGATTCAATATGCTTGGATATTGTATATGGCATTTGAATTGTTAATTACTTCTAACATGCTTTTGTGTTCATGTGAATTCTCGGCTCAAAAAAGAAAGTATTTTCTTTGTGAAAGTATTTCAAGTTGATAATTACGACAGATCTTCACAGTCTAGAGAGAACTAAACGTGTCGGCAACCCAGCTGACTGAAGCTGTTCATTTTTTATGTATGGTTTGTTTAAGTGGATATGTTTTACGACATTATTTTCATACTATATCTATATATCAGTAAACGATTTTTTCTTACTGAATGAGCTCACCATAAATTTCGACTTCACAGAGTTCGAGGACAGCGGTGTCAGAATACCAAATGTAAGGTGTGTTTGGTCGTCGATCAACAAAGATAGTCAAGTAGATTGTGTTGCCTGTACACGATGGAATTAATTGAGTAAAGTCTGTCGAATCCCGTGTAGATGTTGTATCTTTATGACAGTTGTCACCGTTTCTCCAATCTGTTGTATTTGACAGGTATATCTGAAAGCCACCAAATCGCCTTTATCGTTCTTTGACTACATAATATGTGTGAAATAAAGTAACATAAAATAAAATAATGCTTTGATAACAGTTCTTTAAGTTATCCTCGTATTAGATATTACTTTTATCAAAACCCAACAATTATAACCATGCTTTATCTTTCGATAGTTTAGAGACAGCACGTGCACACACATATAGCAAGAACATACCAGCAAGTGATAAAGTCATAATCCAAACGCATATTCAACTAAAAAGTTCTTTCTGCCGTTTATGAAGAAAGCGATAATATAACCATAGTGCTGAAGTAGAATTTGTTTATCGTACACTTTTGAACGTTGACCTCTTACCAAAGTTCACCTTTTACAGAATGTTTTCTTATTCTCATCCATAGCAATTGATAGAAGTATGTTACTGACTAAATGTCACTTTATAGATCTTTGTCATTGAAAGAAAGCCTTCTGAATATTGAAACATACTTGACATCTGTGACCTTGAACTTAAGAAAAAGAAATTAATATTGTCAAGCTTAATATCCAATAACTTTAACATCTAACATACGAAATATTAAGTATCTAGACTGTGTAGAACTAGAGAAGAAGTTTGTCAAAACATTTTGATATAATTCAACCTTTTGATGTTGAAAGTGTGTCAAGGTAATTTTTTTTTTTTTTTTTTTTTTGCTTTGGCGGGTTTTCATTTTTTCGTCTATTAGTTTTGATGCCTTCCCGTTTGGGTACCTGGGTAGACACACCTATTTTGAACCGACGTGACTTCTATTTTGTTTGTTCAATCAACCCTGAAGTCATTGGTATTTATGATCAACCGGTGGCCCAGTCTGTACAGTTTTAATATTAAACTCGTCGACTCGTGAGTTGAACAGATTATCCTAAAAAAGAAATACGACACGAAGATAAAAATGAGACTGATATGAAAATTCGACGTGTCGATTACTGAGCTTTTGAGTGTTGAACCTTCTTGTACCTACTTATTCAACATCTGCAGTCGGTCAAAAAATGTTTCATTGAAACATACTACGTTGTATTACAACTTGTAATTTCCTTCTCCCCATGATGTATTTCAAAGACAACATGACTATCACCAGTTTCAGTTCTATTAATATGACAGTGTTGTTTTTGTCTTATGTCCATAAACAGTTACTGACACTATAATAACATGTGGTGATGCTTTTTAGATACACTGTTTATTTGTTTTTTTAAAACATGATCAAAAAGATATTCCTTTAATTTCTTTAATGATGCATGTAAAATGTAGTTCGCTGTTCATTTCTTGTGACTTTATACTTTATAATGATCACCTTTTTATTAACTATATTGTAACTGGTATTGTAACTGATTCATATGGTTAATTCAGACTATAGTTTCTTCTATGCATATTTTATACTATGTATATTAAAAAACAATATCGAACTTGTGATAACGAGATAACCAAATTCGTAATAACGACATAACGTTATTCGTAATAACTAGATCGCTTTCATGTAGTAATAATCGACCTTCGTAGAAAAGAACACAAATGGATTATGCGATATTCGGAGCTAACGTTTTATTTGACAAATTATTGATCTATCTAATGTTTATAGAGATGCATTTATTTTAAAATTATACAGGAATGTCATATCCGTGTCGTTTCTATTTGAGACATCGAAGGATGTCGAAAACCACATCCGCTTAATGAAAATTGCTGGTTATAGCAACGCAAAAACATCGAAATTTTACTCGTTTTAATTGGAACATTGAAATTATAAAAATGTGATCTTCAAAAATGGTATTTTAATTACGTTGAATTAAATGTGATTGATATTGCGTGCATTATTAATAATATCTAAGCGACGTTTCATGCTCATATGCCACATACGATGTATCATAAAGATTGTATCGGTATGATACCTGTTCCAGAAAACATATACAATTATCTGAGAATACTTAAAATAAACAGTACCCAGTAAGAATTATCATTATTGTTTACCTGGTGTACGATCTATCACCATACCCATACAATGGTGTCAGAAGCTTAATATCATTATGTCGCATAGAAACATACCCTCACACTAAAAAAATGGTGTATTACCTTATTGCTACGGCATGTTTATTACGTTTAAGCGACATGAACTAGAAAAGGAAATGTTCATGTGCTTTGTTTCCTACTTACTTATGTTGTATATTTTCACAAGTTCAATAACGACTGAATCACCGAGGATAATCTGCCACCAAGCTTCCGACAGTGCAGGGTTTGCTTGTGTATGTGTACAACAATTATTTTCAAACTTCTGATCAATAAAGCCATCAACTGCTTTTTCACTTTGGAACATCGTGGAATGATTGGAGCTTTGGCTTGTTTTTTATGTTTGGATTACGACATGAATTTACTGAAACGAAATATGAAAAAAACTACATGTAGCACAATTAAGGATGATGCAAGGTTTACCTAGCCAGAGCGAGGTTATGACTAAAATAGTATAGACAGCCCCTCTCAATGTTATTGCTATATACCACTCTGTCATATCACTTCATACTATTTTATTGTAGTAATATTATCTACCCTTTCCCGATCACTGAAAAGCCGAAAGGTCGCAATACTGGACGTAAAACCCATTAAATTATATTCAATGATACAATGTTAGATTATTGCTATACGAACATGATAATGCGTTTGTTGTCATTCACGCTTTTGTTTATGATTAAGGTGTTAATAACCAGTGACAACCGTTTTATTTTTGGTTTGTCTGAGCGTCTGAGTCATTTTGTGATATCTTTTACAAAACCTCAGTACCTAATCCTTTTTTTGATATAACGTCCTACGTTGTCAATGCATTCAACTATTATCCAGCCTTTGTTCTCTTGACTCAGACTTAAACATTTGGACAGACAGATGTCTAACGTGGAGTCATAGCGCATCCCTGTATGAAAACATGGGATACTGTAACATTGCTTAGTGCCGTAACCTTTGTGAATGTTGCCGATGTCATGGGTATAAGTATGGTAGAAAAGGCAACTGCAATCGTAATTATTGGATCAGGCATCTGTCATCTACCGCTGAGAGGTTTCATTGGTGATCTGTCCGTAACAACAGCATACCATATACAAGAAAGATGGGTGTTAACAACACTAGAAATAAACCATCAATGCTATGGGCTCGCATCAATTCAAGAAGTCGAGAAGTCCAGTCCTGAAAAGCGACCAAATAGCTCAATGAAGGAGAAAAATGCAGAATAAGGAGTTTAAAACATATTGGTCAACGATCCAGGCCAGTGCACAGGAAAGTAGTTCAATCAATCCCTACCCGACACCATTTCATTTAACACGTCGCCCCAAACTATGTGAATGAAAAAGTTGGATGGAAACGATCTGTAAGGAAAGAATCAATGTCTGGATTTACCAAAATGGAAGAGATTCCTGTAAAAAATGTTGACTGATTAGGGAAGTCAGTAAGCAGCTACATGAGTAAATGTGCTGGGAGTCCAATCAAAGTTTACTTCAGTCGCATTGTATGGAAAATCATCCAGACTGCAACTGCCAGTATTATCTATAGTTAAGGAATTCAAGGTAGCGAAGTGCCGACTTGTCATGATTTTCATGGCAAACAAGGACTGTGGGAAAAAATGGAGATACCAGATCGGAAACTTATGGTAAGATCTAAGAGACCAGACCAATACAGGATCGCTTTCCTAATAAGAGTATGGATCCTATTGACCTAGTATTTGGAGGATGCCTTTGGTCGGAATTGAAACACTGTTGACATTGGTTTAATAACAAATGAAAGTGACGATCGCGCACCTGGATGCATAATCAATATGATCAACGACGCAGAAAGCTAAAGTCAAATCTAGATTATTACACCTTACATACGTTTACTGGCGTTGCTGAATATTAAGACTAGCAGTATACCGTAAAGTTACAGGTGCATTAGGCTTCAGAGCGAAATCGGGCACTGAACTTTAGTCATAACTATGCCTACATGTAAATTAACGTGCGTGCCTGTCCTCTCTCTAGTGTTAAACGAAATAACGAAAACGCCGTCCTTAATTGATTTTTAGTTTGTTTATTTCCGTTACCACATATACACTAATCTACTGCAGGGCAGATTCTTTGGTGACTAGTTGTTTAGGGTACATATATACTAACAGACTGCATGGTATATTCTTTATTGAATATGTGTAGCCCACAACTGTCACGTCACAAGATCAATGATGTTTACACAGCCATATAGGAATATAACGAGAAACTTCAATCGTGCGTGCAATATACGAGCTTTTTAACTACTGATCTGATATAATCCGTTTATACCTTATCGAGGCCTTATTAAATAAGTTATATTTAAAGTATTATATAAACGCTTACATAATATCATTTTTGATAATGAAATGACACCTTCCTATTGAAGAGACAAACGATGTTTTGTATGTAGGTGCTAAAACACACATGTGGGGTCTATCTAAATGTACCCGATTTCCCCCAATGATTCACTCATCTAGTGTCAGTCAAGGTTGTGCTATATTCCATTCATAGATGTTAAGAAGTTAAAATAAACAATGTACAAAATTTAAGAATGTTGAAGAAACATCCTTTTAGATCACCAGCGTTGAGAGTTATTTGTTTCCATTCTGGCCATTTCTATTTCGCTGGACACCATTTACATAATTTCCTCTGGCATTATCTGATTCATTCATTAGGAATCTGATGTTGCATTTCATGGCTGGTCTCAAGATATCGTATTCTTCCCATGATGGCTACTGCAGTCGTTGAGCTTGTGATGTCACAGCCGATAAGATCCCGATAGGATAAACTTATCTTAGTAGTGGAAGGAGAGGTGAAAATCGTCAATACCTTTGTATCTTTGGATCATACGGAATGATACTATATATTTCTTTTTGTTTTCGTTCAGAGTACACATTAATACCCGTCTCTGAAGTAACATACTAAATCTAAACAAGGGAATTGTAGGGACAAATAGAAACTAAGAACATTTATCTACGTGCATTGTACTGGTGTTTCGGACTGTAATGTGAGGCTAAATGATTGAGATAATTTTGCAATTACCTTACATTCAAGGAAGATTGTCATGCTCTTTGATCTATGGTATTAAAAGAAAGTAATGTACAATGTTTCACTATTCAAATGAATGAAGATTGTGCATACATATTCACTTGTTGATTTTATTTCCGGGAAACCTGTCCCTTTTCTCCTTATATTTTCTTTTTTTTTTTTAAAGAAACAAATATGGTATTAATGTTTATTCTGTTGAAATCCGACATTTTAGTCTTATTTCGTTTTACATACATTATTAATGTTTTATAGAATATTCAAAATGGTGAATGTTATTTTTATGTTTTATATTAATTATTTTCATTTGACTAGTAAGTCTCTTAGTAAGACGGCGAGTTCGTTGTTCTAGCTTATGTCTAAATTGAATACAAGGTGAATTAATCCCATTATAGTATTGACTGGAATCACTTTTCCATCAATGCAACTGAGTAATCAGCAGAAGAAACGGATCCGCGAAAATTAAGTGAGAATGTAACAAAATATCTTTTTCTTTGCACAATTACCTTAAGATATTTACGTATATCTTCGTATACGTTACACATGCAAAAACTTTAACAACCCGGGACCGAAAATGAACAAACAAGAAAATATTCACCAAGACCGTGCCATGTGAAATCCGATCAGGATTGTATAGCGCAGGTATTTTGATTTGCAACTGGATATAAACAAGCACTATGTCAGGTAATGGCACCCGTATGACGGTCGTGCTGTAATTTCTGTATGTCCATTAATAGGTAACTTGTTATCTTAATTAAGTGTACAAACAGGATCGCTACACTCATTCATGACAGTAAATCCATGTTGTTTACATGTATAATATATATGTAGCTTAGCTACAAAATCCGTATCAATAAGATTTTATTATGCAGAGTATTCAAGATGTTTCAGATCAAAATACTGAACAAGATGTTGACACGTTAAACAATGAAAATAATGTTCCAATCATTGAACATTAGATTATGTAAACTCACAGTTTAACAAAGTGAAGACTATGGATTGTATATAATAAATATGTTAGTTAAAACTAGATATAAAGTTATATCTGAAACATTATCTGATGTTTTAGAAATCTCTTTCAAATGTTGCCAATCATAACTATGACAAAAACAAGATATTTCAAGCTTTATTATAAGTAGTCTGGTAAGTATAAAACATGGTATCATTGATACATAGCGCATTTGTTATCAAAATATCGATAAAAAATATAAAACATATGGTATATATATATCAAATTGACCCATTGCAAATCAAGCATTAAGAAAAAATATAATAGCTCTTTAATATGAATTACAAAATATACTACTTGACTGCATAATTTGTTAACAATGGATGTAGTTGTCTCTTTGGTCTGCATCGCTCTTCCGTTTCTCTCTGAACTGACAAGATTCGGAGCGAAAACATTGCAAAATTAATTTTATGACATGTATGTTCAAGTCAAGCATGAAAGGCAACTTATTTGTACTTAAACATCTAAAATCATCGCCCCTCTTACCGTTTAATTCTATACCGGAATGTTAAGCAAACAAACTAAACATTTTCTGACTTACAGTAACCATATAATGTGCATTTTTAAACATCGGTTAACACACAAAAACAAAAAAATAATAATAAAAAAAAAATAGCAAACATGTTCATTTTTTTTCTTTAAGCATAACTATAGAATAGATATTTGTTGAAAAGTATCTATGTGTATTAATGTCGTATTATTACATATTTTCAGTTCATTTGATATGTATCATAATTCAACTTCTGATAAAGACTTATTTACTGCTAATTGTTCAATAAACCGCGAGAAAATCATGAATGATTTCTATGCAATCTTGGTAAATGTTAATTGCAATATACTGCCTGTTTAGAAAGAAATGATCTTTAGCTCTACCAAATGGATAATCCAAAATCAAGTAGTCTGATCCCTGATATACATACTGAAAGAATTAATGACATTCAACAACAGTGTTGAGCTCAATTATATCTCTAGTAAAATATAAAGTACGTAAACGAATGGCAGAACAACTCGACAGCATGGCAACTTAATTAGCTACGGAACTGGTTCACGATCGAGATCCACTTTGCGATTTGCTCCAAGTGTTGATAGTGTAAGTATTCTTTGAAAAATGACGTTTTTCTTATATTATCGAGTGATTCAATTACACATATGACAAGTTATTGCTAGTGAATATACAAAATATATACAACAATTACAGATTATCATTCAGTTCCTTCACCACTGTCAAACGAATGATCAGGTATTCATTATATCATCAATGCTATCGATTTGACGTTAGTTATGCTACCGTTTTCAATATATTTATTTCGCACGTTAGTATTTGCGTAACACATTGAATATAAAATATAAAACAACCTCTGCTTGAGACCCTTACCTAACCAATAAGGTCACAACCATAAACCCGGGGTTTATGTTTTTTATGTTTTTTTCATGTTTTATATATCATTTATATATGCTGCATGGGCTATTTTGTCGCATGATCTTTATTTAGCTAGCATCGTTTGTGAAGTTATCTGTTATGTATGTTTTAGTTTAGTGATTACAATATATCATTGTTTTGTTATTCATAGTCCTGATAATTGCTCTACATAATCAATATTTTATTGTTCAAAAACATGACTCTAAATAAAAGTCCTTGTATCTTGTATTTACAGCAGTTGAAGTCAGGCCACGTAGTAAGATGATGGCGGACCATTATTGTAAATGGCGATGGGATTAATGAGCAATTGCTTTTCTTCAGTTCGTGAATCATTTAACGTGTACATTAACGTAAATGTCGTAAAATCATGTATATTACAATACTGACTGCGCTTTTTCTTGAGACTTTAGTTGACATACAGATCAGTTGAATCAATATATTGGTCCAGGATCTTGTAACAGTACCGGTATTGTTTCTATGGTAAAAGAAAACAAAGTAAATATAAATGAAAGTTTTATTTGGCATCGAAACTTATCTTAAATTTTTCAATCGAAAACAAATGATCAATTATCAGATGCAAAGAACAAAATAACATAAGTAAAACATGTTGATATCATTTGCGAACTAGACTTTTATTCTTACATTGAATGATTCGTGTACATGTAGCTTACCACATCTTCCAGCGCCTCAGGTCGTCGCCTTTTCAACTGACGTGCTGTTTGAAATATATCAACTTCCCCATCCATCTTCATTTGATCTCTGATGTTTGATATACAACAGAACAGTCCACTCTGTGTGCACCCATCCCTTTATTGAATACCCTTCTTTAAAATCTTAATTACATTTTACATCAGATATTAAATACCCTTCTTTATAACTCTTAATTACATTTTACATAAACACCAATGAGTTATATGTTTCAATGTCAATTTGGTATATATTCTTATTAATACATTCTGTCAAAACGAAATCAATTGCCATACCGACACAGAATGACTACAGGTTTTGCATCGTCTGAGCGCCTACGACTGTCCACCTGTTCTAGAAGTAGGAGTATGGACGAGTCAGATGGTGGCAGCAAACAGTCCGCTGACCACGTGGCCAAGGTGAAGATCCTGACTGTTGCCTCTCTACTGTCACTCTATCATTAATTGTTCAATGGACAATCAAGAAATTGTTAAAAGTGCAGGCGATTTAGAAGTTTTGCATATTATTTAATTTATATTATTTCAATATTCATATGATATATGCAAAAAGCATGGTTATACCTACACATCGAATGTCTTTCACTATCGATCTATATGGGTAAATGAGTATTTTGCATTAACTAACTTTATCAATACTTTCTTTATGTAATCGATAAATTCATTAATTGTTACATGAATGGACGCTTAATGAGCGGTTTAAATTCGCGCTAGAAGTGGATTCATGCACATAGTCATTAAATATTCAGCTATCGATAATCTATTTTCAATATTGCTGCTGAAACCGGTTACAATAGTGATATGTTATAGGTATATGGAAAGTTGTCACCAAATCAGGACAGAAATAACTTTAATTACTTAATTTATGTAAAGGTCAAAAGAATACAACCTGTCCAGTTATTTGGTAATCAGCAAGTGTTGAATCGTCATTCATATCACGTTCGTTCAGTTTTGTAAATGAAAAAATAGTTGATGCTGTGGAGTCGTCGTCTTTCTGTAACCAGCACTGAAAGAACATAATATAATTATTAATGCCAGGATAATTTATTTTTTCTCTCATTAACAATTGATAATGCATTCCCACTTGTATTTAGCGAGTAAGAGATACCCTAATCATATTTCGTGTACAGAATATTAATCATAGAAATAGTTATACATTTTATACAAAGAATGTTTTAAATTACTTACTTCGGTAGGTTGGCCAAGGACAACAATATTCTCACAGCTATAGTCAAACACCATCGTCCAAAAATCATCAAATGTGTTCTCTAAAGGGAACTGTGTTATCAGGTACCCGGACTTTGATGTGTGAGACTGTTAATGGGTTTTGACAAATTCATAAAAAATAGTGATTGATCATTTACATCATAATTCAATCATAAAGATTTTGTTTTAAAAGCATATGTATAAAAAGAGATATGTAATATACACGTACATAAAAAAGTTAGTAAAATAAGAAAACGTTACCTGTACTTCAACTGCATTGATGTAATCGGTCCTATTCGATTGCTGCGATTGAAGGAATGCTCTGAACTTGTCCACTTAAAACAAAATTATGATCAGTTTCAGATAATTATCACCGCAATTTGTACTGAAATTGATACCATAATTGATCAATTATTTCAAATATCATATCATTGGGATTATCATTATATACCTGCGAGGATGTCCATTTTTCGATTCTTGTCTTTGTTACTTTTCTTCATCGCTGCTGAATAACAGCTTGGAGGATAATTAGGGTTGAAGCTTTGCAATGCCTGCAACAGATTACATGTTCTGTTGTATAATACTTTCCATTATGAAACAGACGAAAACTAACTGATAGGACTTTCAAGCTTTTTGAACACTATTATTTTACCTTTTTTCTTGTTGTTGTGATATGATAACACGATAATTATGTTTCAGTGTTTACCGTGAACTCCTGATGAATCCTTGTCTGATTTGTAGGTTGATTTCCAGGACAGATTTTGGCGAATACTGCAGGAAAATTTTCCCGGGAAATGTGCGATGGTTGTAAATTGAAGCCTTCGTCAAGTAACTCATGCAACGCAACATATTGATCCTAAAGTGTAAAGAACGTCTAAATTTATAAAGACATGAACTCCTTATTTTCATATGGGTTTACGTACAGATTGGTTTGAATGTAAGGTTTTATACGTTAAGGATATATCTAAAGCAAACCATTAGATGAGTTATTAATTCTCTACAATTACATGAATAATAAGATCAGTGTCTTCTGTTTCATCGAACACACACGCCATGTAAAATCATGCTCAATGTCACTTTTCTAAATCAGAATAAAACAACAACAACGAAATCATCTAGCATTCTAACGAAAATAAAAACACTTTCAACCTCATATCGGACAGAGAATGAGAAATAGTTTTGGTCAACAAATTCTAGATCGTTATGCTTTTTGCCGAGATTATAACAGCATTCTAAGTAATGTATATTTAAGAACGGGTACCAATCAAAGCGTATTTGTTACTTGAAGTGATAATAACGGCAAATTCGAAATTAACACATACACAGGTTTGGATCATATTCATTCTGTCCTTCCTCATTGTCTTAATGTATCTTGGAATATCGACATATCCCGTTTCCCTGCCATTCGTGAGAAGTGCATCTAATGCAATAAAGGTCCCGGTTCTACCTAAACCTGCACTGCAATATAAATAATATATTGATCAGTTGTCATCCACAGCACCTCTTTCTTTTCATCTAACATTAAATGAAAAAAAAAAGAAACAATCGAATTTATAAAAAATCCATGTTTGGATGCTATTTCTCAACGGTAGATATACAAACATTTGAGTTTGATAGATTGATTAAGATTACGATTAAACGTTGCTAGTATCCATAGATACTAATGAGTATTGTATTATCTCAAACAATGTCAATGAGTTTGCTACTGGAAGAAAAAGCATAGCCGAAAACGTTGCTGTAGCTTAAATTACCTGCAATGTACCACCATCTGTCCTGTGAGGTGCGTTTCACGTGACACTACTCGACGATGGAAAAGAACAAGTTCCAGAGTGTCAGGGGTTCCATGATCCGGCCAAGTCATGAAATGGAACTGTTGAACTTGTCGCTCCTCTTTTGTCTAATGAAAATGTAATGATCACTTTTCTTAAGTTTTAAAACGAAATAGTTAAAAAGGAAAACAATAAAAAACAAACAAAAAGCCAATTAGACATAGTTTTTTTCATGGATACGTGGTTCTTATAAGAAATAAAATTGGCTACATGATGATAATGCTACCTTCTTTTGCATGACTGACATGTCACGGATGGCGTAAAATGCATAAGTCGTCTCCTTGTTAAGTCTCAAATGAAATGTTTGAGTTGATAGTGGCTCCCCTTCATCTGGCCAGTATTTAATACATTTGACCTGTAAAAATAAAAAGACACATAAGGTAATGATAAAAAAAATACACAAGTACATAATATGATAACTATAATTATTGATGATATACACCAGGCTTAATTAGTAAAACAATGGATTATATATCACAAGGGAAAAATAGTGTAGACATACTGTGCCACCCTCAATTAGGTTTGTTAGCATCACAATCTTCCCGGAGCTGACCTGCCACACCATCCTCCAGAAATCGTCCAAAGTATTTGGCTTTGGTCCTATGTATCATAAATAACATTTTGAAACTACGGGGTAATGTTAATTGATTAATACACATCTCGCGAACCCACAATTCATACTTCAAAAGCACTAGAATGTGAACAATATAGTTTATGCGATGTCATAATACGTACTACTTTTTATACGGATTATGCTGTGTTATACAATATGCTATGGGAGTATATTGATGAAAATAATATGTTGAAAAAGTTGTGATGTTAGTTTGACAAAATAAAAAAATAATTTAGATAAAACCAAACGCCGTTAGGCATGAAAAAGATTATCAAACACTAATAATAACCGTCACATGAAAAATCTGAATAAATAGGCACTGCAGTCAAGGCAACAACGGAACGAATCTTCACATACAATTATGTATGCATAACAAGATATAAATTACCTTGACTGGCTATGTATTGTTTTGTTGTTTCAACGCCCTGAAAAAGAAGTTGCAAATTCAGAATGCTTTTGATAAATCACAAAAGGTTGGACATAACCAACTTCCTAACTATGAAAATAGGTCCAGAAGAAATATAGATACCATTAATTTGTTTCCATATGGAAAAAGGATATCATTTAATGTAGCCTGCATTTTCATTCACTCCAGAATATACTTACATCGATGTAATTTGCATTGATGTAAGTCGTATCTATATCATTTCCTGACTTTTCCAATATAATCCTAGAATGGTCATCTGTAAAAAAAAAAAAAAAAAAAAATAAATAAAACCCGATTTCATAAAAATAAAAATAATTCAAACACAGCAAATACATAATTCAATGTAGTTTGTTCGGAATTATGGAAAACGGTCGATCCTAGGCTAAACTATTTATTAGTTTCGTACGTATTTTGTCGTATTACTAGATGTGATAGTTGACGCACGGAAGACACGATGTAATTCTATTTAGATAGCAGCAAAAATACAAAAGAGAGAACAGAATGTCGAATACTCTCATAGAAACCAGACATCCAAAATGAGACACAGAGCTTCAAGCAATATTTTTGATAAAGCATACTAGGTGTCAATAAAGTTTCTAAACAGTATAACTCTTAAGTGATTGAAAAAAGATAGTACAAAATTAAAAATGTACGTAGAGGACAATGTCAAAAAATGTTTACATATGTAATGATGAGACAGTTTTCATTTTAATATTAGGATTTTTGGTTTGGTAGACAGCCGAGCAGTTTCTTACATGGGAATGTTGTCTTGAATCTGTTTTTGGCTTTGTTTGAAGCCTTTTTGCCAACTTCGTGAGGATGAACTGCGCCCACGGGGAACATCTAAACGATTAAATGGAAAATGATTATTAAGAACATATATGATGGGAACAAACCATTATAGTCATGTTAGGGTCAAGGTTTGATTTTAACTCAAAAGTTTTTAGATGCTAAGCATAGGTCAATGGTACAACTCAAATTTCCAAGTTAACAGTGTTACATAACCACATCAATAAACAACTCAAATTTCAAAATTAACAAAGTGTTACACAGACATATCGATTAACTACTTAAATGTCCATGTTTACCAGATTAAATACCTTAAATTCCTCCCGAAATCCTTCTGCTTTATTCATCATCTTCTTGGAGATCATCAATCGCAGATCATTTATACGCATTTTACTGGCGTCAATGTTGCTGTACACAACCTCGTTGTCGGTAGTGAGATTAATGTCGTGCATATTAACGTAGACACGTCCACTTTCGTTCACAATATCTAATTGAATATAAATATAGGTTTCATAGCCAGTGACTGCCATATGATATTTTTTTCACTCACGTTTGTTTTTTTCTCAATAGTTAGTAGATGTTCTTATAATGTTAAAAACAACCATTTTGAGAGAGAGTAAAACCACATACAACAACGGCGTAATGATTTGATCTGCAATGAAATGCCGATACCTGATATACAAATTTGACACTTTCAGAAAGATGTAGATAAAAACATGAATGATTATCAATTATAACAAATGATAAAGGGCTGAGTGACTTCAAGGTAATAGATTGCAAGATGACCATATAAAATTTAATCATAACGGAACTGACTTTTTTGCACGAATGCGTAAAGTGCCTTCCATGTCATAATTACCGCAGTCGATCACAACATAATGCCTGGGAAGTTGAACAACCCGAGTCGCGAACAGGGAGTATTGAATATTATCTATTAAAACATAAGTTTATGATACTGACACAAAAATGTTATATAGATAATATTAAGATACGACTGATGTAATGTCATAGTTAAGGAAGTTTTGTTTTAATTTCCAATATTTTTTAAGTGTCATAGCATTATTATTATAATTTGCATAACCTTAAAGACCAGTATGAGAACATTAAGCAGAAAAATTGCTGTATGTAATGCTAAATGTTAAAATCAATAAGTATAAAACCTGCATCATTTGGATCGTCCGAACACTCCTCATGTGCGTTCTTTGGTATGGTTGGTAAATAATGCATTCTGTTAGCCTTTGTATCACTCTGGTCATGAGAGTTTTCCTTATACGTTGATAGCCTCTTTCTGAAGCGATATTAATTATCCACGTTTATATATGGAAGATGACTCACATAGTTCATATATATAACATCAGTGTATCTGAAATTGAGCAACAAACATAACAGGATATATTGAATATGAATATAGCGTCATTTAACTGTGTATTAATAATTGAATATACTAGTTCAGTGCACAATAAGGCATACCTTGTTTCACATCAATAATAATAAAGCATACCTCCGTAGAAGTACGATCAACACAATAACGAGGACGGCAAGACCGGTAACTACTCCTACACTAACGCCAGCATACACTGCCGTCTGATCTGTGGCTGATACCTGTGCCTGTTCTGTAATGTATGTTTGAAATAGTAATATATTTATGTCCAGACGTCTTTATCAAGGCTATTAAAATATTTCATTCATTGTGGAACAAGTCATTTCATTTGTAAATGCATAACATCCATTTTGTTTGTGAATACCTTTTGTTAGTTGCCATCATACATTCACATGCTCGTTTATATTGCAATCATAAATGTATCAATTTCAACAGATAACATATTTTTTATTCTATATTTTAGAAACTTTGATTTGTATTTACTCGAGGAGGTATAATAAAGATCAACAATTTATTGAAAATTGTAAAAAATATACAATTTGTCTATCTTGGAATATTTAGAAAAAAAAAAAATGATTAAAATATTAATACAAAATCGATATGTTTTCGGAACCAGAATTCAAGTACAAGTTCGACGGAACTTGTGAATGCATCAAAATAACTAGATAAAGGTTTACAAGAGAACACTCTAAATTCCAATGTCAAGTATTCGAAGAGTACCGTCTTGGTCGATTTCTTCAATAAATTTTATCTAGCGAGTAAATGTGCTATAAGTGCAAATGCAAATGAGGATTAACATTGCGTCGAATGATACAGCATGTATTATATTGAATAGACCAAGATATACATAGGAATGTCGTATTAATTTGGATTTTCATTTGGCTGACATATTGGTATTTTCAAGCTGTTTTCATCAAAATCTGTTTACATCAGTAATTATCAACATGGTCTGCACACAACTGCAATTATAACTCTGTAAGTGACAATTGTAACACCCCTTTTGCCGAACCTATTCTATTGATATAAGGCTGTATACCATAGTCTTTAAATTCTGTTCAAATATATCCAAGGTCCATTGGTAACCATACTGTAAAGGCCTAACACTGTAAACCACAATCGTATCGCAATAAATAACCGGTTACATGGTCAAGGGAATTAAAAACCATACCATGGCAGTGTCCGCTAGCTCGATCACAGCGTGATTCCTTACAGTTGCCAAGGCAAGACTGGTTGCATGCAATGGTGTAATATCCAGCTGCACACTCTATAGTAAGGAAAGGGGCTATTACTTGTTTTAGCTTTTAGCTCTTTTTAAATAAATGTTTATTATTTCCTCCATTCTTCTTTAATTTTACATTAGAAAGCATGTATACCATTAAAGTAATAAGCAGATCGCATAACTTACAGTATCATATGCACATTAAGTAGTATCAAAATCGCAATAAATTAGCTAAAAAGTCTAACCTCTGACATTACCGCTTATTCGGTCACGCCTTGCTTCCTTTTTCAATTTTGAAGCATGAATGGTTATATAATAACATAATATCCCGAAGTGC